>NC_092093.1:10691945-10971945 GCF_045679555.1 Salvelinus alpinus | reverse complement strand
CGCTTAGTGGGACTATCATTTGTTTTTCAACAGGACAATGACCCAACACACCTCCAGGCTTTGTAAGGTTTTTGACCACGAAGGAGAGTGATGGAGTGCTGCATCAGATGACCTGGCCTCCACAATCACCCGACCTCAACCCAATTGACATATATTTGGGGTTTGGAAATGATGCAGACAATTACATTGATGGAAGCTACAATCTATCTGCAATATGAAAGCTGATCTTCCCCCTAAAAAATAAGAAATATTATACAATCAATACTAAATTTTTGTTTTTACTGGTGCTGATCTCATGAAACAGTAGTGTGGAATATAAATGGTACAGAATAGTGCCAGGCGAGTGCAGGTGCTGTCACCTGCCATGAGTGTCTGTCTGTCTGTCAGGGTATGAGCCCCTCCACCTCACGGTGGTGTCTGTGGTCCCTACGAATGGCTACATTAGAAAACATATATATAAAAAAGAAGATGATTGTGAGGTTAATGTATTGAAAGCGGTAACTCCTGTTCCCTGTCGCTCTCTGTGTATCTCAGGACCCTGTGAGGTTAATGCATTGAAAGCATGCGTGGTAACTCCTGTTCCCTGTCGCTCTCTGTGTATCTCAGGACCCTGTGAGGTTAATGCATTGAAAGCATGCGTGGTAACTCCTGTTCCCTGTCGCTCTCTGTGTATCTCAGGACCCTGTGAGGTTAATGCATTGAAAGCGATAACTCCTGTTCCCTGTCGCTCTCTGTGTATCTCAGGACCCTGTTGGCATTGGGATGTCATGTGACACAGACCAACGTTAACGCTGAGGAAGATCTGAAGAAAGTCAAACTGCCCAAAGAGTAAGTCATGTGATTTTTACTAGTATTGATTCATTGATTGATTATGAGTTACAGTAATACAACCCTGCAGTAGTTTCTAGGGGAGAAATGTACCCCGTGTGAGTCATTATTTCTGACATGACCAGTCAACAAAACAATGTGAGATGAGCGACATTAGGAAATCAGAGGGACACTGTCTTGGGCTTGGAGACACTTATACAACTCTACATTTGAGGCCTGGCTTAGAAGACTTTTCTTCAAAGCTTCTTTCTACTGTGTTAACCTATTATTTTCCTGTGTATTAATGTAGCTGTGTGATGTCTAACGGTTATATTCTGTGTATATATGTAGCTGTGTGATGTCTAACGGTTATATTCTGTGTATATATGTAGCTATGTGATGTCTAACGGTTATATTCTGTGTATATATGTAGCTATGTGATGTCTAACGGTTATATTCTGTGTATATATGTAGCTATGTGATGTCTAACGGTTATATTCTGTGTATATATGTAGCTATGTGATGTCTAACGGTTATATTCTGCATATATATGTAGCTATGTGATGTCTAACGGTTATATTCTGCATATATATGTAGCTATGTGATGTCTAACGGGTATACTCTGCGTATATATGTAGCTATGTGATGTCTAACGGGTACAAGCCAACGCCGCTGGATCTTTCTGAGGTGAAACTGACGGCTGGTCAGGAGGTTCTGGTAGATAAACTGGCGGAGAACGCTCACAACGTTTGGGCCAAGGACAGGATCAAACAAGGATGGACCTATGGCATTCAGCAGGTACATGTTTTGGCCCGGCTCTCCATCATCACAGTTTGTAACTGTAATTCAATACAAAATACATAGTAACTCGTGACCAGTGAATGAATGGTGTATGTCAGGCATAAGATCAACGGAAGAGCTCTGATAGCATACATTTTATGCATTTAGATTGTCATGTAACATACCATTGTCGATAGTATATAACATCATTTAACAAGAGAACCCTGACAGAGCTGTTTTTTTCTGTTGTCGTTATTTCTCTGTAGGATGTGAAGAGCAGGCGAAACCCTCGTCTGGTGCCGTACGCTTTACTAGACGAGAGAACCAAGAAGTCTAACAGAGACAGTCTGAGAGAGGCCATCAGGACACTGGTGGGATATGGCTACAACATCGACCCCCCAGACCAGGAACGTGAGTAGAGGACTGTAGCAGCAATATAATGGATGGTAGTAAGTTATCTTGTCATACACATGTACCATCCTGCAACTAAGCCATGGGCAAGCAAACCGGTACAGGTCTTTCTTACACAATCAATGTACATTTTCATTCCGTTAGATAAAGAAATCCTTATCACTGCCCACTTGAATGTGTCCTTCCCCTTTTCCCAGTAATTTCTGCGGATGCCATTGCAGTCAATCTTCAATTGACTGCAATAGATATGATCCTTAGAGCCAGATTCAATGCTCTGCCACAGTTATAAGATATCTCTCTCGAGCTAGGCCCATATTTACATTTAAAAGTGCAGGGCCTCTTTAGCATTTTCATTGGTTGAATGTCTTCTTCCTTGTGTCCCCAGCCTGTCATATTGTGGAGAGGCAGAGCATTGAGACGATCCGGTTCTTCCGCGTAGAGCAGACGTACGCGGTGAAGACAGGGAAGTGGTACTTTGAGTTTGAGGCCCTGACCGGAGGGGACATGAGGGTTGGCTGGGCTCGACCAGGCTGTAGGTCAGACTTTGACCTGGGCATGGACGACCAGGCCTACGTCTTCGATGGATACAAGGTAAACAAACAACACCTAGTATCTTTAAATAATATATCTTATCTGTTTTTACCTTATCTCTTTTTATGTTATGTTAACATATCTTATCTTTTTATACTGTTTGAAGTTTATTATAATCTACAGTACCTTCAGAAAGTATTCAAACCCGTTGATATTTTCACATTTTGTTGTGTTACAGCTTGAATTTAAAATAGATTAAATCGCGATGTTGTGTCACTGGCCTACACACAATACCCCATAATGTCAAAGTGACATTTTTACAAATTAATATAAAATGAAAAGCTGAAATGTCTTGAGTCAATAAGTATTCAACTCCTTTGTTATGGAAAACCTAAATAAGTTCAGGAGTGAAAATGTGCTTAACAAGTCACATAATACATTGCATTGACTCACTGTGTGCAATAATATTAACATGATGTTTTAATGACTCCCTCATCTTTGTACCCCACACATACAATGATCTGTAAGGTCCCTCAGTCAAGCAGCGAATTTCAAACACAGATTCAACCACAAAGACCTGGGAGTTTTTCCAATGCCTCGCAAAGGGCACCTATTGGTAGATGGGTAGAAATAAAAAAAAGCAAACATTGAATATCCCTTTGAGAATGGTGAAGTTATTAATTAAACTTTGGAATGTACACTGCTCAAAAAAATAAAGGGAACACTTAAACAACACAATGTAACTCCAAGTCAATCACACTTCTGTGAAATCAAACTGTCCACTTAGGAAGCAACACTGATTGACAATAAATTTCACATGCTGTTGTGCGAATGGAATAGACAAAAGGTGGAAATTATAGGCAATTAGCAAGACACCCCCAATAAAGGAGTGATTCTGCAGGTGGTGACCACAGACCACTTCTCAGTTCCTATGCTTCCTGGCTGGTGTTTTGGTCACTTTTGAATGCTGGCGGTGCTCTCACTCTAGTGGTAGCATGAGACGGAGTCTACAACCCACACAAGTGGCTCAGGTAGTGCAGGTCATCCAGGATGGCACATCAATGCGAGCTGTGACAAGAAGGTTTGCTGTGTCTGTCAGCGTAGTGTCCAGAGCATGGAGGCGCTACCAGGAGACAGGCCAGTACATCAGGAGACATGGAGGAGGCCGTAGGAGGGCAACAACCCAGCAGCAGGACCGCTACCTCCGCCTTTGAGCAGGAGGAGCACTGCCAGAGCCCTGCAAAATGACCTCCAGCAGGCCACAAATGTGCATGTGTCTGCTCAAACGGTCAGAAACAGACTCCATGAGGGTGGTATGAGGGCCCGACGTCCACAGGTGGGGGTTGTGCTTACAACCCAACACCGTGCAGGACGTTTGGCATTTGCCAGAGAACACCAAGATTGGCAAATTCGCCACTGGCGCCCCGTGCTCTTCACAGATGAAAGCAGGTTCACACTGAGCACATGTGACAGACGTGACAGAGTCTGGAGACGCCGTGGAGAACGTTCTGCTGCCTGCAACATCCTCCAGCATGACCGGTTTGGCGGTGGGTCAGTCATGGTGTGGGGTGGCATTTCTTTGTGGGGCCGCACAGCCCTCCATGTGCTCGCCAGAGGTAGCCTGACTGCCATTAGGTACCGAGATGAGATCCTCAGACCCCTTGTGAGACCATATGCTGACACATGCACATTTGTGGCCTGCTGGAGATCATTTTGCAGGGCTCTGGCAGTGCTCCTCCTGCTCAAAGGCGGAGGTAGCGGTCCTGCTGCTGGGTTGTTGCCCTCCTACGGCCTCCTCCACGTCTCCTGATGTACTGGCCTGTCTCCTGGTAACGCCTCCATGCTCTGGACACTACGCTGACAGACACAGCAAACCTTCTTGCCACAGCTCGCATTGATGTGCCATCCTGGATGACCTGCACTACCTGAGCCACTTGTGTGGGTTGTAGACTCCGTCTCATGCTACCACTAGAGTGAGAGCACCGCCAGCATTCAAAAGTGACCAAAACATCAGCCAGGAAGCATAGGAACTGAGAAGTGGTCTGTGGTCACCACCTGCAGAATCACTCCTTTATTGGGGGTGTCTTGCTAATTGCCTATAATTTCCACCTTTTGTCTATTCCATTTGCACAACAGCATGTGAAATTTATTGTCAATCAGTGTTGCTTCCTAAGTGGACAGTTTGATTTCACAGAAGTGTGATTGACTTGGAGTTACATTGTGTTGTTTAAGTGTTCCCTTTATTTTTTTGAGCAGTGTATATTAATACACCCAGCCACTACAAAGAATTAGGCATTCTTCTTAACTCAGTTGCCGGAGAGGAAAGAAACCACTCAGGGATAGGATAAAACTGAGGATGGATCAACAACATTATAGATACCCCAATACTAAGCTAAATGACAGAGTGAAAAGAAGGTAGCCTGTAGAGAATAAAATATTCCCTGAGTGTTTTCCTTTCTCTCTGGCAACTGAGTTAGGAAGGACGTCTGTAACTTTGTTGTGACTGAGTGTTTACGTTTATCATCATGTACGTATAGGCCTGGCCTAACTGATTCTGCATTCAGCAATGTTATATTGTTGCCAAATAAGTCAACAACAAGTTGGCTAAATCCCCCAAAAATGGCATGCCATGTATCAAGGCAAATTATTGTACACTTGGTCGTACGCTTGATCAACTTTACGTTTCAGTGGTGAATATTACGTTAGGTTTAGTAATACGTGTTGTTGTTTGTTCCCCCAGGGTCGTCGAATGCACATGGGTGCGCGTTTCTTCGGCCAGTCATGGAACAAGGGAGACGTGGTGGGCTGCATGATCAACATGGAAGACAAGTCTATGGTCTTCACCCTCAATGGAGAGCTACTCATCACTAACAAGGGATCCGAGCTCTGCTTCGTTGACTTCGAGACAGATGATGGTGAGTTTATCTTTACAAGGGATCCGAGCTCTGCTTCGTTGACTTCCAGACAGATGACTTCCAGACAGATGATGGTGAGTTTATCTTTAGAAGGGATCCGAGCTCTGCTTCGTTGACTTCCAGACAGATGATGGTGAGTTTATCTTTAAAATGGATCCGAGCTCTGCTTCCTTGACTTCCAGACAGATGATGGTGAGTTTATCTTTAGAAGGGATCCGAGCTCTGCTTCGTTGACTTCCAGACAGATGATGGTGAGTTTATCTTTAGAAGGGATCCGAGCTCTGCTTCGTTGACTTCCAGACAGATGATGGTGAGTTTATCTTTAGAAGGGATCCGAGCTCTGCTTCGTTGACTTCCAGACAGATGATGGTGAGTTTATCTTTAGAAGAGATCCGAGCTCTGCTTCGTTGACTTCCAGACAGATGATGGTGAGTTTATCTTTAGAAGGGATCAGAGCTCTGCTTCGTTGACTTCCAGACAGATGATGGTGAATTTATCTTTAGAAGGGATCCGAGCTCTGCTTCGTTGACTTCCAGACAGATGACTTCCAGACAGATGATGGTGAGTTTATCTTTAGAAGGGATCCGAGCTCTGCTTCGTTGACTTCCAGACAGATGATGGTGAGTTTATCTTTAGAAGGGATCCGAGCTCTGCTTCGTTGACTTCCAGACAGATGATGGTGAGTTTATCTTTAAAATGGATCCGAGCTCTGCTTCGTTGACTTCCAGACAGATGATGGTGAGTTTATCTT
Source organism: Salvelinus alpinus (assembly GCF_045679555.1). NCBI lineage: Eukaryota > Metazoa > Chordata > Actinopteri > Salmoniformes > Salmonidae > Salvelinus > Salvelinus alpinus. The sequence goes on along the minus strand of NC_092093.1, from coordinate 10,965,750 downwards.
TAGAAGGGATCCGAGCTCTGCTTCGTTGACTTCCAGACAGATGATGGTGAGTTTATCTTTAGAAGGGATCCGAGCTCTGCTTCGTTGACTTCCAGACAGATGATGGTGAGTTTATCTTTAGAAGGGATCCGAGCTCTGCTTCGTTGACTTCCAGACAGATGATGGTGAGTTTATCTTTAGAAGAGATCCGAGCTCTGCTTCGTTGACTTCCAGACAGATGATGGTGAGTTTATCTTTAGAAGGGATCAGAGCTCTGCTTCGTTGACTTCCAGACAGATGATGGTGAATTTATCTTTAGAAGGGATCCGAGCTCTGCTTCGTTGACTTCCAGACAGATGACTTCCAGACAGATGATGGTGAGTTTATCTTTAGAAGGGATCCGAGCTCTGCTTCGTTGACTTCCAGACAGATGATGGTGAGTTTATCTTTAGAAGGGATCCGAGCTCTGCTTCGTTGACTTCCAGACAGATGATGGTGAGTTTATCTTTAGAAGAGATCCGAGCTCTGCTTCGTTGACTTCCAGACAGATGATGGTGAGTTTATCTTTAGAAGGGATCCGAGCTCTGCTTCGTTGACTTCCAGACAGATGATGGTGAGTTTATCTTTAAAATGGATCCGAGCTCTGCTTCGTTGACTTCCAGACAGATGATGGTGAGTTTATCTTTAGAAGGGATCCGAGCTCTGCTTCGTTGACTTCCAGACAGATGATGGTGAGTTTATCTTTAGAAGGGATCCGAGCTCTGCTTCGTTGACTTCCAGACAGATGATGGTGAGTTTATCTTTAGAAGGGATCCGAGCTCTGCTTCGTTGACTTCCAGACAGATGATGGTGAGTTTATCTTTAGAAGAGATCCGAGCTCTGCTTCGTTGACTTCCAGACAGATGATGGTGAGTTTATCTTTAGAAGGGATCAGAGCTCTGCTTCGTTGACTTCCAGACAGATGATGGTGAATTTATCTTTAGAAGGGATCCGAGCTCTGCTTCGTTGACTTCCAGACAGATGACTTCCAGACAGATGATGGTGAGTTTATCTTTAGAAGGGATCAGAGCTCTGCTTCGTTGACTTCCAGACAGATGCTGGTGAGTTTATCTTTAGAAGGGATCCGAGCTCTGCTTCGTTGACTTCCAGACAGATGATGGTGAGTTTATCTTTACAAGGGATCCGAGCTCTGCTTCGTTGACTTCCAGACAGATGATGGTGAGTTTATCTTTAGAAGGGATCCGAGCTCTGCTTCGTTGACTTCCAGACAGATGATGGTGAGTTTATCTTTACAAGGGATCTGAGCTCTGCTTCGTTGACTTCCAGACAGATGATGGTGAGTTTATCTTTAGAAGAGATCCGAGCTCTGCTTCCTTGACTTCCAGACAGATGATGGTGAGTTTATCTATACAAGGGATCCGAGCTTTGCTTCGTTGACTTCCAGACAGTTGATGGTGAGTTTATCTTTAGAAGGAATCCGAGCTCTGCTTCGTTGACTTCCAGACAGATGCTGGTGAGTTTATCTTTAGAAGAGATCCGAGCTCTGCTTCGTTGACTTCCAGACAGATGACTTCCAGACAGATGATGGTGAGTTTATTTTTATAAGGGATCCGAGCTCTGCTTCGTTGACTTCCAGACAGATGATGGTGAGTTTATCTTTAGAAGGGATCCGAGCTCTGCTTCGTTGACTTCCAGACAGATGACTTCCAGACAGATGATGGTGAGTTTATCATTAGAAGGGATCTGAGCTCTGCTTCGTTGACTTCCAGACAGATGATGGTGAGTTTATCTTTAAAAGGGATCCGAGCTCTGCTTCGTTGACTTCCAGACAGATGATGGTGAGTTTATCTTTAAAAGGGATCCGAGCTCTGCTTCGTTGACTTCCAGACAGATGATGGTGAGTTTATCTTTAGAAGGGATCCGAGCTCTGCTTCGTTGACTTCCAGACAGTTGATGGTGAGTTTATCTTTAGAAGGGATCCGAGCTCTGCTTCGTTGACTTCCAGACAGATGATGGTGAGTTTATCTTTAGAAGGGATCCGAGCTCTGCTTCGTTGACTTCCAGACAGATGACTTCCAGACAGATGATGGTGAGTTTATCTTTAGAAGGGATCCGAGCTCTGCTTCGTTGACTTCCAGACAGATGATGGTGAGTTTATCTTTAGAAGGGATCCGAGCTCTGCTTCGTTGACTTCCAGACAGATGATGGTGAGTTTATCTTTAGAAGAGATCCGAGCTCTGCTTCGTTGACTTCCAGACAGATGATGGTGAGTTTATCTTTAAAAGGGATCCGAGCTCTGCTTCGTTGACTTCCAGACAGATGATGGTGAGTTTATCTTTAGAAGAGATCCGAGCTCTGCTTCGTTGACTTCCAGACAGATGATGGTGAGTTTATCTTTAGAAGAGATCCGAGCTCTGCTTCGTTGACTTCCAGACAGATGATGGTGAGTTTATCTTTAGAAGAGATCCGAGCTCTGCTTCGTTGACTTCCAGACAGATGATGGTGAGTTTATCTTTATAAAAGATCCGAGCTCTGCTTCGTTGACTTCCAGACAGATGATGGTGAGTTTATCTTTAGAAGGGATCCGAGCTCTGCTTCGTTGACTTCCAGACAGATGCTGGTGAGTTTATCTTTAGAAGGAATCCGAGCTCTGCTTCGTTGACTTCCAGACAGATGCTGGTGAGTTTATCTTTAGAAGAGATCCGAGCTCTGCTTCGTTGACTTCCAGACAGATGATGGTGAGTTTATCTTTAGAAGGGATCTGAGCTCTGCTTCGTTGACTTCCAGACAGATGATGGTGAGTTTATCTTTAGAAGGGATCCGAGCTCTGCTTCGTTGACTTCCAGACAGATGATGGTGAGTTTATCTTTAGAAGAGATCCGAGCTCTGCTTTGTTGACTTCCAGACAGATGCTGGTGAGTTTATCTTTAGAAGGGATCCGAGCTCTGCTTCGTTGACTTCCAGACAGATGATGGTGAGTTTATCTTTACAAGGGATCCGAGCTCTGCTTCGTTGACTTCCAGACAGATGATGGTGAGTTTATCTTTAGAAGGGATCCGAGCTCTGCTTCGTTGACTTCCAGACAGATGATGGTGAGTTTATCTTTAGAAGGGATCCGAGCTCTGCTTCGTTGACTTCCAGACAGATGATGGTGAGTTTATCTTTAGAAGAGATCCGAGCTCTGCTTCCTTGACTTCCAGACAGATGATGGTGAGTTTATCTATACAAGGGATCCGAGCTTTGCTTCGTTGACTTCCAGACAGTTGATGGTGAGTTTATCTTTAGAAGGAATCCGAGCTCTGCTTCGTTGACTTCCAGACAGATGCTGGTGAGTTTATCTTTAGAAGAGATCCGAGCTCTGCTTCGTTGACTTCCAGACAGATGACTTCCAGACAGATGATGGTGAGTTTATCTTTATAAGGGATCCGAGCTCTGCTTCGTTGACTTCCAGACAGATGATGGTGAGTTTATCTTTAGAAGGGATCCGAGCTCTGCTTCGTTGACTTCCAGACAGATGACTTCCAGACAGATGATGGTGAGTTTATCATTAGAAGGGATCCGAGCTCTGCTTCGTTGACTTCCAGACAGATGATGGTGAGTTTATCTTTAAAAGGGATCCGAGCTCTGCTTCGTTGACTTCCAGACAGATGATGGTGAGTTTATCTTTAGAAGGGATCCGAGCTCTGCTTCGTTGACTTCCAGACAGTTGATGGTGAGTTTATCTTTAGAAGGGATCCGAGCTCTGCTTCGTTGACTTCCAGACAGATGATGGTGAGTTTATCTTTATAAGAGATCCGAGCTCTGCTTCGTTGACTTCCAGACAGATGATGGTGAGTTTATCTTTAGAAGAGATCCGAGCTCTGCTTCCTTGACTTCCAGACAGATGATGGTGAGTTTATCTTTACAAGGGATCCGAGCTTTGCTTCGTTGACTTCCAGACAGTTGATGGTGAGTTTATCTTTAGAAGGAATCCGAGCTCTGCTTCGTTGACTTCCAGACAGATGCTGGTGAGTTTATCTTTAGAAGAGATCCGAGCTCTGCTTCGTTGACTTCCAGACAGATGATGGTGAGTTTATCTTTAGAAGGGATCAGAGCTCTGCTTCGTTGACTTCCAGACCGTTGACTTCCAGACAGTTGATAGTGGGTTTATCTTTACAAGGGATCAGAGCTCTGCTTAGTTGACTTCCAGACAGACGATGGTGAGTTTATATTTTTCCTTCCTCAGTCTTAACTTGGAAGATTGTGTAGTCTCCTTTTTCCTCTAGGAAAATTGGAGATTGAGGTTCATCCTCCCTAAGCTAACTTCATGTATTCATCAAGATAAAATAAACTGTTTTATTGTCCGTTTTCACATAAATTGGCTTTGCATCGTGAAATGCGTTTATTTATCCATGTATTCAAAATGTGCTTTACCAGAAAGGTACTCTCGAGGTTTGAATCTCTTTTCTTAGAAATGGGCGACGCAGAGCATATGAAACCTAAAGCAGCAAAGCAATGGGGAAATCAGTCATTTCTGGTGTTGCTGTTGGAAGAAACACACAGTTACTTAATGTAAATCATATCGATTGCTGTGTTCCAAATGAAGTTTATTCTCCAATATTCTAGAATCTAGGGAGTGCGGTGTAACAGAATGCTTTCCAAATAATGGGTATTTTTGCAAAGTTAATTGCTTTTGGGTTGAGGCATTAGATTAGTTCCTTTCCAGAAACATATGTTAACCTCTAACCTCTGACCTGTATGATTTCCAGGCTTCATCCCAGTGTGTTGTCTGGCCCAGTCCCAGATAGACCTTATAACCTCTAACCTATGACCTTTAATTCCTCCAGGCTTCATCCCAGTGTGTTGTCTGGCCCAGTCTGAGATTGGCCGTATGAACCTGGGGAAGGACGCCAGCACCTTTAAGTACTACACCACGTGTGGCCTGCAGGAGGGCTTCGAACCCTTCGCTGTCAACATGAACCGTGAGATCACCATGTGGTTCAGCAAACGCCTGCCTACCTTCGTCAACATCCCCAAGGACCACAACCACATCGAGGTACTGTTTTAATATTTAGTGGTCTGATTACCCAGGGGCCTGATGTTGAACAATCTCCACTAAAGCCTGACATCTTGAAGCAAATCGGTTTGGCCAGTGACAAACATAAAGTTCCCTACCTGGTTCTGAGTGCTAATCATTCTCCTCTCCATATGATTGTGCCTGCTCTTCCTCTCTGAATGTGATTGTGCCTGCTCTTCCTCTCTGAATGTGATTGTGCCTGCTCTCCCTCTCTGAATGTGATAGTGACTGCTCTCCCTCTCTGAATGTGATTGTGACTGCTCTCCCTCTCTAAATGTGACTGCTCTTCCTCTCTGAATGTGATTGTGACTGCTCTTCCTCTCTAAATGTGACTGCTCTTCCTCTCTGAATGTGATTGTGACTGCTCTCCCTCTCTAAATGTGACTGCTTCTCCAAGCTGAATGTGATTGTGACTGCTCTCCCTCTCTAAATGTGACTGCTTCTCCAAGCTGAATGTGATTGTGACTGCTCTCCCTCTCTAAATGTGACTGCTTCTCCAAGCTGAATGTGATTGTGACTGCTCTCCCTCTCTAAATGTGACTGCTTCTCCAAGCTGAATGTGATTGTGACTGCTCTCCCTCTCTAAATGTGACTGCTTCTCCAAGCTGCATGTGATTGTGACTGCTCTCCCTCTCTAAATGTGACTGCTCCTCCTCTCTGAATGTGATTGTGACTGCTCCTCCCCTCTGAATGTGATTGTGCCTGCTCCTCCCCTCTGAATGTGATTGTGACTGCTCCTCCTCTCTGAATGTGATTGTGACTGCTCCTCCTCTCTGAATGTGATTGTGACTGCTCCTCCCCTCTGAATGTGATTGTGCCTGCTCTCCCTCTCTGAATGTGATAGTGACTGCTCTTCCTCTCTGAATGTGATTGTGACTGCTCTCCCTCTCTAAATGTGACTGCTTCTCCCCTCTGAATGTGAATGTGACTGCTCCTCCCCTCTGAATGTGACTGCTTCTCCCCTCTGAATGTGACTGCTCCTCCCCTCTGAATGTGACTGCTCCTCCTCTCTGAATGTGATTGTGCCTGCTCCTCCCCTCTGAATGTGACTGCTTCTCCCCTCTGAATGTGACTGCTCCTCCCCTCTGAATGTGACTGCTCCTCCTCTCTGAATGTGATTGTGACTGCTCTTCCTCTCTGAATGTGATTGTGACTGCTCCTCCCCTCTGAATGTGATTGTGACTGCTCTTCCTCTCTGAATGTGATTGTGACTGCTCCTCCTCTCTGAATGTGATTGTGACTGCTCCTCCCATCTGAATGTGATTGTGACTGCTCCTCCCATCTGAATGTGATTGTGACTGCTCTTCCTCTCTGAATGTGATTGTGCCTGCTCCTCCCCTCTGAATGTGACTGCTCCTCCTCTCTGAATGTGATTGTGCCTGCTCCTCCCCTCTGAATGTGACTGCTCTTCCTCTCTGAATGTGATTGTGACTGCTCCTCCCCTCTGAATGTGATTGTGACTGCTCTTCCTCTCTGAATGTGATTGTGCCTGCTCCTCCCCTCTCTGAATGTGACTGCTCCTCCCCTCTGAATGTGATTGTGCCTGCTCCTCCCCTCTGAATGTGACTGCTCCTCCCCTCTGAATGTGATTGTGCCTGCTCCTCCCCTCTGAATGTGACTGCTCCTCCCCTCTGAATGTGATTGTGACTGCTCCTCCCTCTCTGATTGTGCCTGCTCCTCCCCTCTGAATGTGACTGCTCCTCCTCTCTGAATGTGATAGTGCCTGCTCCTCCCCTCTGAATGTGACTGCTCCTCCTCTCTGAATGTGATAGTGACTGCTCCTCCCCTCTGAATGTGATTGTGACTGCTCCTCCCCTCTGAATGTAATTGTGACTGCTCCTCCCCTCTGAATGTGATCGTGACTGCTCCTCCCCTCTGAATGTGATTGTGACTGCTCCTCCCCTCTGAATGTAATTGTGACTGCTCCTCCCCTCTGAATGTGATTGTGACTGCTCCTCCTCTCTGAATGTGATCGTGACTGCTCCTCCCCTCTGAATGTAATTGTGACTGCTCCTCCCCTCTGAATGTGATTGTGACTGCTCCTCCTCTCTGAATGTGATCGTGACTGCTCCTCCCCTCTGAATGTAATTGTGACTGCTCCTCCCCTCTGAATGTGATTGTGACTGCTCCTCCCCTCTGAATGTGATTGTGACTGCTCCTCTTCTCTGAATGTGATCGTGACTGCTCCTCCTCTCTGAATGTGATAGTGACTGCTCTTCCTGTCTGAATGTGATTGTGACTGCTCCTCCCCTCTGAATGTGATAGTGACTGCTCCTCCCCTCTGAATGTGATTGTGAGTGCTCCTCCCCTCTGAATGTGATTGTGACTGCTCCTCTTCTCTGAATGTGATCGTGACTGCTCCTCCCCTCTGAATGTGATCGTGACTGCTCCTCCCCTCTGAATGTGATTGTGACTGCTCCTCCCCTCTGAATGTGATTGTGACTGCTCCTCCCCTCTGAATGTAATTGTGACTGCTCCTCCCCTCTGAATGTGATTGTGACTGCTCCTCCTCTCTGAATGTGATCGTGACTGCTCCTCCCCTCTGAATGTAATTGTGACTGCTCCTCCCCTCTGAATGTGATCGTGACTGCTCCTCTTCTCTGAATGTGATCGTGACTGCTCCTCCCCTCTGAATGTGATTGTGACTGCTCCTCCTCTCTGAATGTGATCGTGACTGCTCCTCCCCTCTGAATGTGATTGTGACTGCTCCTCCTCTCTGAATGTGATTGTGACTGCTCCTCCTCTCTGAATGTGATCGTGACTGCTCCTCCCCTCTGAATGTGATTGTGACTGCTCCTCCTCTCTGAATGTGATTGTGACTGCTCCTCCTCTCTGAATGTGATTGTGACTGCTCCTCCCCTCTGAATGTGATTGTGACTGCTCCTCCCCTCTGAATGTGATTGTGACTGCTCCTCCCCTCTGAATGTAATTGTGACTGCTCCTCCCCTCTGAATGTGATTGTGACTGCTCCTCCTCTCTGAATGTGATCGTGACTGCTCCTCCCCTCTGAATGTGATTGTGACTGCTCCTCCCCTCTGAATGTGATCGTGACTGCTCCTCTTCTCTGAATGTGATTGTGACTGCTTCTCCCCTCTGAATGTGACTGCTCCTCCCCTCTGAATGTGATTGTGACTGCTCCTCCCCTCTGAATGTGATCGTGACTGCTCCTCCCCTCTGAATGTGATTGTGACTGCTCCTCCCCTCTGAATGTGATTGTGACTGCTCCTCCTCTCTGAATGTGATTTTGTTGACCCCAGGTGACGAGGATAGATGGGACAGTGGACAACCCTCCGTGCCTGAAGGTGACCCACAAGACATTTGGGACCCAGCAAAGCAACAGTGACATGCTGTACTGCAGATTGAGCATGCCTGTAGAGCTCCACGCTCCTCATGTCAATCCTGACGAGTCTCACAAACTCAGGTCAGAAACAATGTAGAAACACTGAGGTAGAAACACACATATTGCTTTCAACCAAGGCTTTAGAAACTCCATATTTCCAATTTGGAAGGCCATAGGTATCAATCTATCAGTCAATATAATAATATTTTACACACTCATTTAATGTGAAATGGGACCTGATAACATATTGTTGATTTTACCTGATGTTTTTCCTTTTGCAGTCAGCCTCCAAAGGAAGATGATTATGGCATCATTACAACGTATTATCACTCAGTGAGGGTGTTTGCTGGCCAGGACCCAGCATCGGTGTGGGTTGGCTGGGTAACCCCTGACTACCATTATCATAGCAAACAATTCAACCTTAACAAGACACGCACGGTTACCGTAACCCTGGGAGACGAGAGAGGACGCGTCCACGAGAGGCAAGTTCTCACACACACTCACTTACTCACTCACACATTCACTCACTCACTCACACAGTCACTCACTCACTCACTCACTCACTCACTCACTCACTCACTCACTCACTCACTCACTCACTCACTCACACATTCACTCACTCACTCACACATTCACTCACTCACTCACTCACTCACTCACTCACACATTCACTCACTCACTCACTCACACATTCACTCACTCACTCACTCACACACTCACACACTCACTTACTCACTCACACATTCACTCACTCACACACACATTCACTCACTCACACATTCACTCACTCACTCACACACTCACACACTCACTTACTCACTCACACACTCACTCACACATTCACTCACTCACACACTCACTCACACACTCACTCACTCACTCACACACACACTCATTCATTCACTCATTCACTCACTCACACATTCACTCACTCACACATTCACTTACTCACTCACTCACTCACTCACTCACTCACTCACTCACTCACTCACTCACTCACTCACTCTCTCCCACCCTGTCTGTCCATTCCAGTGTTCGGAGGAGTAACTGCTACATGGTGTGTGCTGGAGATGTTGTCGGCTCCTCCCACTCCTCATCCCGGTCTAACATCGACCTGGAGATTGGCTGTCTCGTTGACTTGGCAACAGGCTTTCTCTCCTTCACAGCCAATGGCAAGGAGCTGGCGACCACCTATGAGGTAGGCCTAATACATTCAACATCCAGTATAAATTACAGTACAGTAGGTAGACCCACTGCATTCACCATATATATTACAGTACAGTAGGTATACCCACTGCATTCACCATATAGATTACAATACAGTAGGCAGACCTACTGCATTCACCATATAGATTACAGTACAGTATAGGTATACCTACTGCATTCACCATATAGATTACAGTACAGTAGGTAGTCCCACTGTACTCACAATATAGATTACAGTACAGTAGGTAGACCTACTGTATTCACCATAATAATTACAGTACAGTAGGTAGACCTACTGCATTCACCATATATATTACAGTACAGTATGTAGACCTACTGTATTCACCATATATATTACAGTACAGTAAGTAATGCTACTGCATTCACCATATAAATTACAGTACAGTCCTACTGTATTCACCATATAGATTGCAGTACAGTAGGTAGATCTACTGCATTCGCCATATAAATTACAGTACAGTCCTACTGTATTCACCATATATATTACAGTACAGTAGGTATACCTACTGCATTCACCATATAGATTGCAGTACAGTCCTACTGCATTCACCATATAGATTACAGTACAGTAGGTAGACCTACTGCATTCACCATATAGATTAGAGTACAGTCCTACTGTATTCACCATATAGATTACAGTACAGTAGGTAGACCTACTGCATTCACCATATAGATTACAGTACAGTAGGTATACCTACTGCATTCACCATATAGATTACAGTACAGTAGGTAGACCCACTGTATTCCCCATATAGATTACAGTACAGTAAGTAATGCTACTGCATTCACCATATAAATTACAGTACAGTCCTACTGTATTCACCATATAGATTACAGTAGGTAGACCTACTGCATTCACCATATACATTACAGTACAGTCCTACTGCATTCACCATATATATTACAGTACAGTAGGTATACCTACTGCATTCACCATATAGATTGCAGTACAGTCCTACTGCATTCACCATATAGATTACAGTACAGTAGGTAGCCCTACTGCATTCACCATATAGATTACAGTACAGTCCTACTGTATTCACCATATAGATTGCAGTACAGTCCTACTGCATTCACCATATAGATTACAGTACAGTAGGTAGTCCTACTGCATTCACCATATAGATTACAGTACAGTCCTACTGTATTCACCATATAGATTACAGTACAGTAGGTAGACCTACTGCATTCACCATATACATTACAGTACAGTCCTACTGCATTCACCATATATATTACAGTACAGTAGGTATACCTACTGCATTCACCATATAGATTGCAGTACAGTCCTACTGCATTCACCATATAGATTACAGTACAGTAGGTAGCCCTACTGCATTCACCATATAGATTACAGTACAGTCCTACTGTATTCACCATATAGATTGCAGTACAGTCCTACTGCATTCACCATATAGATTACAGTACAGTAGGTAGTCCTACTGCATTCACCATATAGATTACAGTACAGTCCTACTGTATTCACAATATAGATTACAGTACAGTAGGTAGACCTACTGCATTCACCATATAGATTACACAGTAGGCATATGCAACTCCGGTTCTCAGTTATTCCATGTAGTCAGGGCTCAACGGTTTAGTTCTCACATTGGATTCACGTTAGCTGATAACCCCATTGTGTGGAGTACAAAGTAGAGTCCCAGCCCAGGGACATCCTCTTCTTCCTCAGACTGTGAAGTGAATTGGCTATTAAAGGATAGAATAATTGTCCCTCTCTAAGGAAATAAAGTAGGCTTTTACTCTGATGAGAAGCTTTAATCTTCACATCACAGGTCCAGACACTCACTCTCTCTCTCTCTCTCTCTCTCTCTCTCTATCTCTCTATCTCTATCTATCTCTCTCTCTCTCTCAATTCAATTCAATTTTTCAATTCAATTTGCTTTATTGGCATGACGTAACAATTTACATATTGCCAAAGCTTATTTTGGATATTTACAATATGAAAAAAATGTTTTTAAATAAATGTGATTCAAAATTGTCAACGGGACAACAGTAACAACAATAACCAAGGGTATAAATAACCATACATTGAACAATAAAAATAAGCATACAGTAGAGTACATGTGCAGGTTGATTGGTCTGTCAGACACTGTCCCTCAATTTATGGCATGCAGCAATGTAGTGTGCTGCCAACCCACAGCTCTCTGCGTCCTCCCCCAACAGGACGGGTAGCTTACACTCATCAGAGAGGTCTTTGAAACCTTTAATAAGGGTTTCAAATTTGGGGAAATGACACTCTAATTGTTTTATATTTTTGACATTTTCTCAGGAAATGCAGCTCCGTCTCAGGTTCTGCTGTTGTGCAGTGGTTGCACAGCCTTTCCTCTACTGGGAGCCAGGTTTTCCTGTGTCTACCCTTCTCAATGGCAAGGCTGTGCTCACTGAGCCTGTACTTTGTCAAGGTTTTTCCAAGGTTTTGATCAGTAACCATGGTCAAATAGTTAGCCACGGTGTACTGTCGATTTAGGGCCAGATAGCACTGCATTTTGCTTTGTGCTTGTGCTTGTGTTTCCCAATAAGCAATATAGTTTTGTTTTGACTGTGTTGTAATTTGGTTTATTCTGATTGATTGGATGTTCTGGTCCTGAGGCTTCAGTGTGTTAATAGAACAGGTTTGTGAACTCAGACCCAGGACCAGCTGGATGAGGGGACTATTTGCTTTGCTCAGCTCTTGGCATTGCAGGGCTTGGTAGTGATATGAGAGGGGGTCACTGTATTTTAGATGTTTCCAAAACTTAATTGCTCATTTTTGAGTTTTTATTATTAGTGGATATTGGCCTAATTCTTCCCTGTATGCATTGTTTGTAATTTTCCTCTGGACATGTAGGAGAATCTTACAGAACTCTACATGCAGGGTTTCAATGGGATGTTTGTCCCATTTGATGAAATCTTGTTTTGCAAGTGGACCCCACACCTCGCTGCCATAAAGTGCAATTGGTTCAATGACATATTCAATTAGTTTTAGCCAAATTTTAATAGGTATTTCAATTTGAATTCGCTTTTTAATAGCGTAGAATGCCCTGCGTGCTTTCTCTCTCAGTTCATTCACAGTTGAGCTTATTTTTAAACCTAAGTAATTGTAGTGTGTGCAGTACTCTATATATTTTGTACCAATTGAGAACTTTGATCTAATTCCTTGAGATCTAGATCTTCGCTGGAAAATCATTATTTTAGTATTTTTGGGGTTTACTGCCAGGGCCCAGGTCTGGCAGTACTGCTCTAGCAGGTCCAGGCTCTGTTGTAGGCCATGTGCTGTGGGTGACAGCAGGCATAGGTCATCTGCGAAGAGTAGGCATTGAACTTCTGAATTGTGGAGACTAACACCAGGGGCTGAGGATTTTTCTAGAATAGTGGCAGATTCGTTGATGTAAATATTGAAGAGTGCAGGGCTCAGATTGCAACCCTGACGAAGACCCCGCCCCTGGTTAACTTCTACCGAGTCAGAAACCCGGATCCGGGAGCACCCCCCACCCCCCACCAGTAAAAAAGCTGAATAGCATAGCTAGCATAGCGTCACAAGTAAATAGTAGCATCTAAATATCATTCAATCACAAGTCCAAGATACCAGATGAAAGATCCACTTCTTGTGAATCCAGCAATCATTTCTGATTTTTAAAATGTTTTACAGGGAAGACACAATATGTAAATCTATTAGCTAACCACGTTAGCAAAAGACACCATTTTTCTTTGTCCACCATTTTTTCTCTCCACCAGTAGCTATCACCAATTCGGCCAAATAAAGATATTGATAGCCACTAACCAAGAAAAAACCTCATCAGATGACAGTCTGATAACATATTTATTGTATAGGATAGTTTTTGTTAGAAAAATGTGCATATTTCAGGTAGAAATCATAGTTTACAATTGCACCCACCATCACAACTCGACTAGAATAAATACAGAGAGCAACGTGTATTACCAATTTACTCATCATAAAACATTTCATAAAAATAGACAAAGCATAGCAATGGAAAGACACAGATCTTGTGAATTCAGACAATATTTCAGATTTTCTAAGCGTTTTACAACGAAAACACAATAAATCGTTATATTAGCATACCACATGTGCAAACGTTACCCCAGCATGAATCCAAGGCAAGGGGAGCGATAACGTTATGATCACCAAAATATATTAATTTTTTCACTAACCTTCTCAGAATTCTTCCGATGACAGTCCTGTAACATCATATTACAACATACATATAGAGTTTGTTCGAAAATGTGCATATTTAGCCACAAAAAACCGTGGTTATACAATGAGAATAGTAGCAAAACTGGCCTGAAAATGTCGGGCGCTATATTTGAGAGTGATCTAGTCTAATCGATAGCTAATCATAAACTTGACAAAAAAATACAGGGTTGACAGGAATCGAAAGACAAATTAGTTCTTAATGCAATCGCTGACTTACATTTGTAAAATTATCCTTACTGTGCAATACCGGGTCCGCCAAGCGAAGCTACACATAACAAAATGGCGATATATGCGTTTAAAATTTTTCAACAGAACAGCGATTTATCATCATAAATAGTTCTTACTGTGAGCTGTTCTTCCATCAGTATCTTGGGCAATGTATCCTTTCTTGGGTCTAATCTTCTTTTGGTCGAAAGATGTCCTCTTGTCCGTCGAAATGCCCACTAACGTTCGACCGGGACCCCGAAACGTGCCCGGCGCTTCAAAGTGCATCACAAAGCAATGCCTCAAAATCGCACTAAACGGATATAAATTGCTATAAAACGGTTTAAATTAACTACCTTATGATGTTTTTAACACTTATAACGAGTAAAAACATGACCGGCGATATATAAGTGGCTAAACCAACGCTTGGAAAGAGAGCCAGTCCGTCGACCATCTTGAGTCAGGCGCAGCAGGAAAAGAACGGTACATCCGGTCTTTGGCGTTTTATACGGGCCCTGATTGCGCAATCGACTCCATTCAAATGGTCACCTCTTACTGACATCTAGAGGAAGGCATGGGCAGTGTTTGTATCCTCATAGGATTTACAGGGACTTTAAAACTGACCTGGGACCAGAGGCCAAAATTTCTGAAATCTCACTCCATATCAGGAAAAGTGCTGTAGAATGAGTTCTGTTTCACTCAGAGACATAATTCAAACGGCTATAGAAACTAGAGAGTGTTTTCTATCCAATAATAACAATAATATGCATATTGTACGAGCAAGAATTGAGTATGAGGCAGTTTAATTTGGAGACGATAAATGCTAACGTTGAAACAGCACCCCCTATATTGAGAAAAGGTTAAAGAATTCTGTTATTTTCTTGCCAATTTTAATGCTGCACGTATTGCCAGTATACATTGATTTAATTATGTCATATGTTTTACCCCCTACACCACTTTCAATAACTTTGTGGTCCTGTATGCCAAATAGAATCAAATGCTTTTTGGAAGTCGATAAAGCAAGCGTATATTTTGGTATTATTTTGGTGGACATGTTTATCTATCAGGGTGTGTAGGGTGTAAATATGATCAGTTGTGTGATGTTTTGGTATAAATCCAATGTGCTTATTAAGGAAGTTTAGAACTCTTACATTTATGATACTACAGAAAACCTTCCCCAGGTTACTGTTCACACAAATGCCTCTGTAATTGTTAGGGTCAAATTTGTCTCCGTTCTTAAAGATTGGGGTTATGAGTCCTTGATTCCAGATGTCAGGGAAATAACCTACACTCAGGATCAAAAAAATGAAATTTCTCTCTCTCTCTCTCTCTCTCTCTCTCTCTCTCTCTCTCTCTCTCTCTCTCTCTCTCTCTCTCTCTCTCTCTCTCTCTCTCACTCTCTCTCTGTCTCTCACTCTCTCTCTGTCTCTCTGTCTCTCTCTCTACTCTCTCTCTCTCTCTGTCTCTCTCTGTCTCTCTCTGTCTCTCTCTGTTTTTCTGTCTGATAGCTGCCTGGCATTGATAAACTGTCTGATTCACGGTCTGGCCCCCTGTCCAAGTCTTTTTGTGCCCCTAATGCCCCCCTATTCCCTATATAGTGCACTACTTTTGACCAGGCTCTGGTATTGGGAATAGGGTGGCATTTGGGATACAGACAGTCTCTGTTGTTGGCTGTTATTGATACACTGTGTGATGGTCAGATAGGCATCAGAGGGGCAGTTTAATAAACCGAACTAATCAGTCGGCTGTCTGAATGCAAACCAAGATGGCCCAAACGTCAAGGATTTTTTTACTCGAACCCCCCCCCAACGCAGACTACCAGAGGAAGATTAGTTGTGACGGCTGTGTAATTATCTGCAGGGTATCAGGAAACATCTCTTAAAATACAAAAGTGTGTCCCAAATGAGCCCTGTGGGCCCTGGTCAAAATAAGTTCACTATATAGGGAATAGGGGGCCAATTGGAACAGACCCAGACACATGTTTACCATATAGATGAAATCATACTTAGAATGCTGTGTGTTCCACCTTGACAATTTGGAGGGTTCTAGAACTCGACGGGGGAAAATAACACTAGCATCAATCGCCTGAAGTGTTGTTGAGTATGTGTTCTGGATGGTGAACAGGTTGTTAGCATGGTCATGAAATCATATCAAGTGTATCTACTGCAACTCAATTTAGTAACCGTGCCTTTAGAGTTGATGATGTGTGATTGACTCTAAGCAGGTGGTTGACTTGTTGTCCTGTATGTCTACGTGGTTGATATGTTGTAATGATGTGAGATGTATTGTTGTGTGTCTACAGGCTGTTGATGTTGTTCTTGAGGTAATGATTGTGTATATATTCTTGTGTTTAGGTGGAGTCCAACACTAAGCTGTTCCCTGCTGTGTTTGTGCGTCCCACCAGCACCAACCTCTTCCAGTTTGAGTTTGTCAAGATCAAGGTTGGTGTCCCCCAGTCTACTACTATAACCAGTCTGCTACTATATCCAGTCTACCACTATAACCAGTCTACTACTATAACCAGTCTACTACTATATCCAGTCTACTACTATAACCAGTCTGCTACTATATCCAGTCTACCACTATAACCAGTCTACTACTATAACCAGTCTACTACTATATCCAGTCTACTACTATAACCAGTCTGCTACTATATCCAGTCTACCACTATAACCAGTCTACTACTATAACCAGTCTACTATAACCAGTCTACTACTATAGCCAGTCTACTACTATAGCCAGTCTACTACTATATCCAGTCTGCTGCTGTATCCAGTCTGTTACTATAGCCAGTCTACTACTATAACCAGTCTACTACTATAACCAGTCTACTATAACCAGTCTACTACTATAACCAGTCTACTACTATAACCAGTCTACTACTATAACCAGTCTACTACTATAGCCAGTCTACTACTATAGCCAGTCTACTACTATAACCAGTCTACTACTATAACCAGTCTACTACTATAACCAGTCTACTACTATAGCCAGTCTACTACTATATCCAGTCTACCACTATAGCCAGTCTACTACTATAACCAGTCTACTACTATAACCAGTCTACTATAACCAGTCTACTACTATAGCCAGTCTACTACTATAACCAGTCTACTACTATAACCAGTCTACTATAACCAGTCTACCACTATAACCAGTCTACTACTATAACCAGTCTACTACTATAACCAGTCTACTACTATATCCAGTCTACTACAATAACCAGTCTGCTGCTGTATCCAGTCTACTACTATAACCAGTCTACTACTATATCCAGTCTACTACTATAACCAGTCTATTACTATAGCCAGTCTACTACTATAACCAGTCTACTATAACCAGTCTACCACTATAACCAGTCTACTACTATAACCAGTCTACTACTATAACCAGTCTACTACTATATCCAGTCTACTACAATAACCAGTCTACTACTATAACCAGTCTACTACTATAACCAGTCTACTACTATAACCAGTCTACTACTATAACCAGTCTGCTACTATAGCCAGTCTACTACTATAGCCAGTCTACTACTATAACCAGTCTACTACTATAGCCAGTCTACTACTATATCCAGTCTACCACTATATCCAGTCTGCTACTATAACCAGTCTACTACTATAGCCAGTCTACTACTATAACCAGTCTACTACTATAACCAGTCTATTACTATAGCCAGTCTACTACTATAACCAGTCTACTATAACCAGTCTACCACTATAACCAGTCTACTACTATAACCAGTCTACTACTATAACCAGTCTACTACTATATCCAGTCTACTACAATAACCAGTCTACTACTATAACCAGTCTACTACTATAACCAGTCTACTACTATAACCAGTCTACTACTATAACCAGTCTGCTACTATAGCCAGTCTACTACTATAGCCAGTCTACTACTATATCCAGTCTACTACTATAACCAGTCTGCTACTATAGCCAGTCTACTACTATATCCAGTCTATTACTATAGCCAGTCTACCACTATAACCAGTCTACTACTATAACCAGTCTACTATAACCAGTCTACTACTATAACCAGTCTACTACTATAACCAGTCTACTACTATAGCCAGTCTACCACTATAACCAGTCTACTACTATAACCAGTCTACTATAACCAGTCTACTACTATAACCAGTCTACTACTATAACCAGTCTACTACTGTAGCCAGTCTACCACTATAACTAGTCTACTACTATAACCAGTCTACTACTATAGCCAGTCTACTACTATAGCCAGTCTACTACTATAACCAGTCTACTACTGTAGCCAGTCTACCACTATAACTAGTCTACTACTATAACCAGTCTACTACTATAGCCAGTCTACTACTATAGCCAGTCTACTACTATAACCAGTCTACTACTGTAGCCAGTCTACCACTATAACTAGTCTACTACTATAACCAGTCTACTACTATAGCCAGTCTACTACTATAGCCAGTCTACTACTATAACCAGTCTACTACTATAACCAGTCTACTACTATAACCAGTCTACTACTATAACCAGTCTACTACTATAACCAGTCTACTACTATAACCAGTCTACCACTATAACTAGTCTACCACTATAACCAGTCTACTACTATAACCAGTCTACTATAACCAGTCTACTACTATAACCAGTCTACTACTATAACCAGTCTACTACTATAGCCAGTCTACTACTATAGCCATTCTACTACTATAGCCAGTCTACTACTATAACCAGTCTACTACTATAACCAGTCTACTACTATATCCAGTCTGCTACTATAACCAGTCTACTACTATAACCAGTCTGCTACTATAACCAGTCTGCTACTATAACCAGTCTACTACTATAACCAGTCTACTACTATAACCAGTCTGCTACTATAACCAGTCTGCTACTATAACCAGTCTGCTACTATAACCAGTCTACTACTATAACCAGTCTGCTACTATAACCAGTCTGCTACTATAACCAGTCTACTACTATAACCAGTCTACTATAACCAGTCTGCTACTATATCCAGTCTACTACTATAACCAGTCTACTACTATATCCAGTCTGCTGCTATAACCAGTCTACTACTATATCCAGTCTGCTACTATAACCAGTCTACTACTATAACCAGTCTGCTACTATAACCAGTCTGCTACTATAACCAGTCTACTACTATATCCAGTCTACTACTATAACCAGTCTACTATAACCAGTCTACTACTATATCCAGTCTACTACTATAACCAGTCTACTACTATAACCAGTCTGCTACTATATCCAGTCTACTACTATAACCAGTCTACTACTATATCCAGTCTGCTGCTATAACCAGTCTACTACTAACACAGTACCCAACTAAGTGAAACACTGTTTTACTGCTGACCTGTTCAAATCAGTTCACAGGCAATTCAAATAAGCAAGATGTAAACAGTTTGGTATGATTAATAATAACTAATGATGCAAATTATTACAGTCACTATAATTTACCTATGCAAATCATCACTGATATTATAATGAACATGCACAAATCCCAACTTTTATTGTTGACTCATAAACTTTTAGATGACTAATTAACTGACGTGAATCTTTCCTATAACTGTTAACACATCATATCTCTCTCTCTCTCTGTCTCTCTGTCTCTCTGTCTCTCTGTCTCTCTCTCTGTCTCTCTCTCTGTCCCCAGGACGCCATGCCCCTGTCGTCAGCCATCTTTAAGAGTGAACAGCGTAACCCTGTGCCCCAGTGTCCTCCACGTCTGGACGTTCAGACCATCGTAGCGGTGCTGTGGAGCCGTATGCCAAACACCTTCCTCACCGTGGAGACCGCCAGGGTCTCAGAGAGACACGGCTGGGTGGTGCAGTGTCTGGAGCCGCTGCAGATGATGGCTGTTCATATACCTGAGGAAAACAGGTGGGTTGTTTCTATCGGAGATCAACACCCAACCTCTGCTCCTAGACACTTGATGAATGTAGCAATATCTTGTTCATTTATCCCTCTGGTGGGCTAGGTGGAATTTCCACTATATCTTCTAAATCCATGTATTACTCTCTGTCTCGCTCTCTCTCTCTTTCTCTCTCTCTCTCTCTCTCTCTCTCTCTCTCTCTCTCTCTCTCTCTCTCTCTCTCTCTCTCTCTCTCTCTCTCTCTCTCTCTCTCTCTCTCTCTCTCTCTCTCTCGCTCTCTCTCTCTCTCTCTCTTTGCTATCTTCTCTCTCTCGCTCTCTCTCTTTCTCTCTCTCTCTCGCTCTCTCTCTCTCTCTCTCTCTCTTTCTTTGCTATCCTCTCTCTCTCTCTCTCTCTCTCTCTCTCTCTCTCTCTCTCTCTCTCTTTCCCTTTCTCTCTTTGCTATCTTCTCTCTCTTTGCTATCTTCTCTCTTTGCTATCTTCTCTCTCTCTCTTTACTATCTTCTCTCTCTGTCTGTCTCTGTCTCTCTCTTTCTTTCTTTCTCTCTCTTTCTCTTTCTGTCTCTCCCTCAACCCCCTCCCCTCTCCATCCCTTCCCGTCCACTCCCCTCAGGTGTCTGGACATCCTGGAGCTATCGGAGAACGAGGGTCTGAGGAAGTTCCACTACCACACCCTGATGCTCTACTGTGCCCTCTGCGCATTGGGCAACACCCGCGTGGCACACGCCCTCTGCTCCCACCTCGACCAATCACAGCTGCTCTATACCATCGACAACCAATACCTGTCCGGCATGCTGAGAGAGGGATTCTATAATGTTCTTATGAGGTGGGTGAGGAGTTCATTGGTTGGTGGATGAGGGGTCTTAATAATGAACAGGATGTTTACCCACTATTTTATAGAAATCTATTATTATGCAGATAATTGATTGGTTAAATGACTGACTGCTTAATTGATTGATTGGTTGGTTGATATATTGCTTTATTGATTGATCTATGTACCTACCACCAGCATCCACCTGGAGACAGCGAAAGAGGCTCGTCTGATGATGAACAACGAGTTTATCATCCCCGTGACCGATGAGACGCGCTCCATCAAGCTGTTCCCTGACGAGTCCAAGAGACACTCTCTACCCGGGGTAGGCCTCAGCGCCTCGCTGAAACCACGCCTCAACTTCTCCCCTCTCTCCTTCATCACCACCAAGAAACAGCAGCACCTCTACAGGTCAGAGGTCAATTACTTTAACTTCACTTGTATAGTACTATTCTATCAAGCTGTAATGCTTTCAGACTTCGGGCTCACGTACTATTTGAAATAATTTCAAATACTTAGTCTTTGGCTTGATTGAACTTGCCTGGCTTACTGGACCAATAGAATAGTGACAAAACTGTAAACCCCGCCCATCTGGCACTCTAGACAGACTTGAGCAAAACGCTCAAAGTATTTGAAAGATTCCGAACCCTATTTCTGTTACAGGTTTTGTTTTTTACTACTTTGACTTACATTTTTATAGTGTTATACTTCTAATGCCTTGGGTACGACAAATTAACTATTAATAAAATACATTATTATAATGATTCCTCCAGTCCCCAGATCCCCCTGGGCACCCTGAAGGAGAAGGCCATCAGTATGCTGACTGAGGCGGTGCAGGCAGGAGGCAGTCACATCAGAGACCCAGTAGGAGGCAGTGTGGAGTACCAGTTTGTCCCCATCCTCAAGCTGATCGGAACCTTGCTGATCATGGGGGTACTCACCAGCGAGGAGGTGAGGTTTAGATCAGTTGGTATGGTGTGTGAGTGTGGCGCTATAGCAACACCAGGGTCGTATTCACTATGACCGAAACGAAAGCAAACGGATTGGAACAGTTCTGTTCAGTCTGCACTAATGAATAGAACCCAGGGTTGTGGGTTTAATTCCTGCTGGGGTGACATATAGAAAACATGGATGTGCTGCCTGTGCTGTAAGTGGCTTTGGATAAATATGGTGTCTGTTAAATGGCATATACAGATGGATAAATATAGTGTCTGTTAAATGGCATTTACAGATGGATAAATATAGTGTCTGTTAAATGGCATATACAGATGGATGAATATAGTGTCTGTTAAATGGCATATACAGATGGATAAATATAGTGTCTGTTAAATGGCATATACAGATGGATGAATATAGTGTCTGTTAAATGGCATATACAGATGGATAAATATAGTGTCTGTTAAATGGCATATACAGATGGATAAATATAGTGTCTGTTAAATGGCATATACAGATGGATAAATATAGTGTCTGTTAAATGGCATATACAGATGGATGAAAATAGTGTCTGTTAAATGGCATATACATGTAACTGCCAAAATAAAGGAAACACCAACATAAAGTGTGTTAATAGTAACATTGGGGCACCACGAGCCAAAACAGCGTTAATGCACCTTGGTATATCTTCTACAAGTGTCTATAACTCTATTGGAGGGATGGGACACCATTCTTCCACAAGAAGTTCCATAATTTGGTGTTTTGTTGATGGTGGTGGAAAGCGGTGTCTCTGGTTCCGCTCCAGAACCTCTTAGAAGTGTTCAGTTGGGTTGAGATCTGGTGACTGAGACATGGCATATGGTTTACATCGTTTTCATGCTCATAAAACCATTCAGTGTCCACTCTTGCCCTGTGGATGGGGGCATTGTCATCCTACGGGGGCAAAGCCATGATAGGCAAAATAATGGCCTGCCCAGCATTTTTATTCATGTCCCTAAGCATGATGGGATGTTAATCGCTTAATTAACTCAGGAACCACTCCTGTGTGGAAGCACCTGCTTTCAATATACTTTGTATCCCTCATTCACTCAAGTGTTTCCTTTATTCTGGCAGTTACATGTATGGGATGTATATTTTAATTATGTGGGAATTTTTTTCATGTACAAGGTGAGGCTGATCCTGCTCCTCATTGACCCTAATGTGTTCGGGGAGCCAGAGGAGGAGGTGGAGGCAGCATCAGCAGGAGAGAAGGAGGAGTTGAGCAGCAACGAGGAGAAGGCTGTGGAGGCTGGTGAGGAGGAGACCAAGGAGGTCAAACCGACCGTGAAGGGACTGCTGGAGAAGACACTGCCTGAGTCTGTGAAACGACAGGTAGGAGAGAGAGAGCGTTTGCGCACACACACACACACACACACACACACACACACACACACACACACACACACACACACACACACACACACACACACACACACACACACACACACACACACACACACACACACACCCTCAGTTTCTCACACACTGGCAGAGTTGGCGTTCAGTCCTAGGCGTTCGGTTCCAGGCGTTCGGTCCCAGGCGTTCGGTCCACAAGCGTTCGGTCCACAAGCGTTCAGTCCCAGGCGTTCGGTCCACAAGTGTTCGGTACCAGGCGTTCGGTCCCAGGCGTTCGGTCCCAGGCGTTTGGTACCAGGCGTTCGGTCCCAGGCGTTCGGTCCACAAGCGTTCGGTCCACAAGCGTTCAGTCCCAGGCGTTCGGTCCACAAGCGTTCAGTCCCAGGCGTTCGGTCCACAAGTGTTCGGTCCCAGGCGTTCGGTCCCAGGCGTTCGGTACCAGGCTTTCGTCCCAGGCGTTCGGTCCCAGGCATTCGGTCCACAAGCGTTCGGTCCACAAGCGTTCAGTCCCAGGCGTTCGGTCCACAAGTGTTCGGTCCCTGGCGTTCGGTCCCAGGCGTTCGGTCCCAGGCATTCAGTCCCAGGCGTTCAGTCCCAGGCGTTCAGTCCCAGGCGTTCAGTCCCAGGCGTTCAGTCCACAAGTGTTCGGTCCCTGGCGTTCAGTCCCAGGCATTCAGTCCCAGGCTTTCAGTCCCAGGTGTTCAGTCCCAGGCATTCGGTCCCAGGCGTTCGGTCCCAGGCGTTCGGTCCCAGACATTCGGTCCCAGGCATTCGGTCCCAGGCGTTCGGTCCCGGGCGTTCGGTCCCGGGCGTTCGGTCCCGGGCGTTCGGTCCCAGGCGTTCGGTCCCAGGCGTTCAGTCCCAGGCGTTCAGTCCCAGGCGTTCAGTCCCAGGCGTTCAGTCCCAGGCGTTCAGTCCCAGGCGTTCAGTCCCAGGCATTCAGTCCTAGGCGTTCAGTCCCAGGCATTCAGTCCCAGGCGTTCAGTCCCAGGTAAATGGATTGTTAGGAAATTGATGCCAATAGTAATTGGCTGCAGTAGCGTTGAACAGTTTCGTGACCCCACAACAAGGTGTGGACAAGCCCCCCGCCAACCAAAAGTATTTTGGGTTTTTATATGATTATTTGTTTGACCATGGGGCTGAAAGAAACAGGTTTTATAGCTCATTTCCTGCTATTCTACACATTTTGCCATGAGGCTGAGAGAAACATGTTGCAGTTTTATAGCTAATTTCCTCTAATTGTAAAAAAATAAATAATCATGGCTTATGACATGTTCATATACTATCTGGGGGGGGGGGGGGGGGGCGACCTCTGGTTGGACCCACCCCCCCAACAACAGAAAAATATGAATAATTGTGGGTCCCCCGCCTAGCGAGGGTTGCGGGTATTGGTGCTATGCCAATGAGTGGCTGGCTACTCAATCAAGTTGAATGTACCAGCAAAATCGTTACCAGCAAAACTACTATCAGCAAAAACACCAACTGTACTGAATAACATTTCGGTGATCAGATAAAGCTATAATTGGTACTTCACATGTAACAAAAGTAGTGTAGGTGTATAATAACTATAGTACTGTACTGTATATGGAATACTGACTGAAATACCCCTCTCTACTAGATGTGTGAACACCAACTTTATCTCTCTCCTGTCTGCTGGATAATACTAACTTAATCTCACTTTGTTGGAATTAAAGAGCAATTCACAACTCAATTCAGAATTGACCCCAACCCTGTCGTGTACTGTACTACACGGTACTGTCCATGATCCAACATGATCTAACTCTCTCTTGTCTCTTCCTTATCGACTAGATGTGTGAGCTGCTGCACTACTTTTGTGACTGTGAGTTGAAGCAGCGTATCGAGGCCATCGTGTCCTTCTCAGACAGCTTCGTGTCCAAGCTGCAGTACAACCAGAAGTTCAGGTACAACGAGTTGATGCTAGCCCTCAACATGTCTGCTGCCGTCACCGCCAAGAAGACCAAGGAGTTCAGATCACCTCCTCAGGAGCAGGTACTGTTCTCGTCTTTCTTGTCGTTTTGTACAAAAACCTACCGACATTCAACCATGTTGTTAAGAAGAAGCAGTTGTTCTGTTTTGTTTTGTTTTTGTTGGTTCTGATACTTTGTATCTAGTATCAGAATCAGAAAAAAAACTGTCATTCAACTATCTTTATAGAAATTTGAAAAAGGCCAAATCTGCCATAAAATGATGCAAGGTCACAGAAAATAAAACCTTCTTTTAAAACATTTTTGAAATGAAAAAGCTACGTTTCAAAATTCAAGCACAGCAAGAACCCTCAAAAATACCAAAAGTCAGGGCCCCGTTTGACTCTTCTAAAGCCTTAAATCAAGACAGACAGATGCCTGTGGTACTCAGATTCCCTGCCTGACCAAAATATCCCCCACAGGGTTTTCTCATTTTCACAACAACAGATGTTAGACTAATCTGTCTCAAACAACCCAGCCTCTCACAGTGGTCCCTGGTGGTGGCTATACTGATATGAGGTTCCTTCAGCTTGGGCGTTGAGTCGAACTGTAAATGATCTGTCAACGCATCACATTCTTAACCGTGTCGGGAATGCAGAAATATCTCACCCTGTGTCCGTGGTTTTGACTTACTTGCAAATACAGCCAGCAGTTTAAAGGTGCAGCAATATAACTTGTAAATGCATCTGAGGGTTGCTTTAGCAGGTGTGTCTTAGCAGGTGTGTCTTAGCAGGTGTGTCTTAGCAGGTATGTCTTATTAGCAGGTGTGTCTTCTTAGCAGGTGTGTCTTCTTAGCAGGTGTGTCTTATTAGCAGGTGTGTCATCTTAGCAGGTGTGTCTTCTTAGCAGGTGTGTCTTATTAGCAGGTGTGTCATCTTAGCAGATGTGTCTTATTAGCAGGTGTGTCTTAGCAGGTGTGTCTTATTAGCAGGTGTGTCTTATTAGCAGGTGTGTCTTAGCAGGTGTGTCTTATTAGCAGGTGTGTCTTATTAGCAGGTGTGTTGGTAATGTTCAAATACCGTTCAAAGGTAAGTAGCTCCAGCACACTTCACTTGCAAAGTGTCATGTTTATACTTGTATTTGTATATAACATCAGGAGATGCACAGAGGTAGTGGGGCTCTCAGATACTTAGAACCAATGATCTATGATCTATTAAACCTCCATGTAACTGTTTCTCTTTCCTCACTGTTCCTGGGAGCTGAGTGGGAGAACATTAGAGAGAGAGAGAGAGAGAACACCTCCTACCAACATGATGATGAGCGCACGCACGCACGCACGCACGCACGCACACGCACACGCACACACACACACACAAACACATCTAGAAATTGAGGAACATTACTCTTCCAGTTTCCGGGCCAGTCTTTAACCCAGTACAGCTCCTGTTTACACAATACAAGAGTGAGTCAGACTGTAATTAGACCTGCCTGTTAGCACGCACACACACACACACACACACACTGGCCCATGAGCTCCCCACTGTTCTCCTGTTCAAACTTCTAATAACATTCCCCTACAGCTGCTAAGCCTATGCTGCTCAATCTCTCTCCTGCTAGTTATCAAATACACTGATCTGTGTTTCAGAAACAAGATGTCTGACACTGAAATGGTCCTTCTGCTGTCCCCATATGAGAACCATTTGAAGAACCCCTTTTGGTTTGAATGTAGAACCCTTTTTGGTTCCATGTAGAGCCCTTTCTACAGAGGGTTCTACATGGAACCCATAAGGGTTCTGACTGAAACCAAAACGGGTTCTATCTGGTACCAAAAAATAGTTATCCAATGGGTGTCAGGACCCGGTGCGAGAAACAGTCACTAATAATCGTCAGAACCCAGAAGATGAGGCAGACACAGCAGTACTAGAGATGGTGGTTTAATAAAAGAACAAAATCTTCAGGCAAAGAAACTAAATCCACAATGTCCAAAAATAAAGCCAAGAGGCACAAAATGGAAATCCTCCAAAATACAAAAGAAACTCCACAAAGTGGTAAAAAACAGCAGGGAAAAACAAACCTCAAAAGACTACTCAAATAATACACCAGAACTAAACCAGAGAACCTCTGGAAAATCCAACAAGAGAAATATCTGTATAAAACAAGGCTTGGGCTGGGGCTGGGTGCTAACTTACAAACACTGAGCAAGGAACTGAGGAACACACAGGGTTTAAATACTAACAAGGGAACGACCCACAGGTGCAAACAATAATTAGAGCAAGAAAAAACAAAAGGTACAAAAAAGGTGCAATGGGGACATCTAGTGACCAAAACCCGAACAGTCTTGGCCAAAACCTGACAATGGGGAAGACCCCTTTTGGAACCCTTTTTTTCTAAGAGTGTACTCACCAAGACCTCTTTATTCCTCGATGTATTTTATTTATTTATAATTTTATTTTTTATTAAGAAACTGTAGTGCCAGAAATAGAATCAAAACACTGGCAACATCCTCCAAGCCCGGATCAGGGACTCAATTTAATTTATAGTGAGTCTTTTTTATAGTTAGCATATGCCTCTTCACATATAGCTAGCTACCATATGTTGTGTGTGATGGATTATTCTAATCAAGTGAGAGAGACTTTGTAATTTCTTCAAATAATCATCTTTATTCAACATTGATTAATTATTACAATAATTACACTGGTCAACCCAACAGTCTTGGGCCGAGAGCCTACGATTTACAGACCATGCTGCTTCTTATATAGCTGATCCCAAGAATGCTCAGTCACGGCTGGTTCAACCCCTACCCTATAGATTGGGGGAGCACCATAAGCCACTTTGGGTTCATCCTGTGGTCATCTGCTTCTGGTGCAATCTACCAGGTGCCAGGATAATTAGGAATACTGAGGCCTTTATTATGTTCCTCCAGGCTCTCTCTATCTCGGTGACACCCACCACATCTGATCATTGGAATGCCAGCTGTAGGTTTTTAGGCTCCTCTTGGTTTACACAGACATTTAATAGAACAGAAATGTCTTACTGTTTAGTTAACCTGTCTAGGACTGGGGTTACGCTAGCTGTTAATTCTTGTTAATCCAGCCACAGTGTCTGATTTCAAAAATGCTTTACAGCGAAAGCTCCACAAACGATTATGTTAGGTCACCACCAAGTCACAGATAAACCCAGCCATTTTCCCCGCCAAAGGGAGGAGTCACAAAAAGCACAAATAGAGATACAATTAATCACTAACCTTTGATGATCTTCATCAGATGACACTCATAGGACTTCATGTTACACAATACATGGATGTTTTGTTCGGTAAAGTTCATATTTTTATCCAAAAATCGTATTTTACATTGGCGTGTCAGATTCAGTAGTTGCAAAACATGCAGTGATATTGCAGAGAGCCACATGAATTGACAGAAATACTCATAATAAATGTTGATGAAAATACAGCTATTATACATGAAACTTTAGATACACTTCTCCTTAATGCAACCGCTGTGTCAGATTTCAAAAAAACTTTGCGGAAAAAGCATAATCTGAGAACGGCGCTCAGAGCCCAAACCAGCCAGAGAAATATCTGTCATGTTGGGTAGTCAACATTATTCATAAAGAAAATTATAAAAATTCACTTACCTTTGATGATCTTCATCAGAATGCACTCCCAGGAATCGCAGTTCCACAATAAATGTTTGTTTTGTTCGATAATGTCCATCATTTATGTCCATTTATGTCCAATAGCTTCTTTTGTTAGGGAGTTTGGTAAACAATCCAAAAAAGCGATCTGGTCCATTCCGACGAAACGTTCAAAAAGTTATATTACAGGTCGAAGAAACTTGTCAAACTAAGTATAGAATCTTTAGGATGTTTTTATCATAAATGTTCAATACTGTTCCAACCGGAGAATTCCACTTGTCTGTAGAAAAGCACTGGAACGAGAGAAACCTCCCAAGTGAAAGCGCTTGACTGAGAACGAGGCTGTAGGCAGACCCTTCAGTCAAACAGCTCCCATCCGGCCCCCCTTCACATGAGCAGCCTGAAACAACGTTCTAAAGACGGTTGACATCTAGTAGAAGCCTTAGGAAGTGAAAAAATACCCATATCCCAAAGTGTATTCGATAGGGGTGAGTTCAAAAACTACAAACCTCCGATTTTCCACTTCCTGTTTGGATTTCTTCTCAGGTTTTTGCCTGCCATATGAGTTCTGTTATTCTCACAGACATGATTCAAACAGTTTTAGCGACTTCAGAGTGTTTTCTATCCAATACTAATAATAATATGCATATATTAGCATCTGGGGCTGAGTAGGAGGCAGTTCACTCTGGGCACGCAATTCATCCAGAAGTGAAAATGCTGCCCCCTATCCCAAACAAGTTTTAAGTATATAATCGTCAAATATCCAACAAATATCAGGTAAATATGTCGTTTTTCTATGACAGGTGTATAGCAGGTGTAGAATGTCTCCTATCTCCTCATAGCATCCTCTATAAATGATGTCACCAAGCTGGAGGTAAAACCATCCAGACCAATCTCCTGGATCAAACAGATGTGATGTCATAGAGATCTAGGGAGAATCTCCTGGCCTGTCTGACTCACTGTAATGATGCTGTGGTGTGTGGATTGCCTGTCAGTTTCTCTGTCTGAGTCTCTCTCTGTGTGGATGGCCTCTCAGTTTCTCTGTCTGAGTCTCTCTCTGTGTGGATAGCCTCTCAGTTTCTCTGTCTGAGTCTCTCTCTGTGTGGATGGCCTCTCAGTGTCTCTGTCTGAGTCTCTCTCTGTGTGGATAGCCTCTCAGTTTCTCTGTCTGAGTCTCTCTCTGTGTTGATAGCCTCTCAGTTTCTTTGTCTGAGTCTCTCTCTGTGTTGATTGCCTCTCAGTTTCTCTGTCTGAGTCTCTCTCTGTGTGGATAGCCTCTCAGTTTCTTTGTCTGAGTCTCTCTCTGTGTGGATAGCCTCTCAGTTTCTCTGTCTGAGTCTCTCTCTGTGTGGATGGCCTCTCAGTTTCTCTGTCTGAGTCTCTCTCTGTGTGGATAGCCTCTCAGTTTTTCTGTCTGTCTGTACTCTCTCCCCCTACCTCCCTCCCTCTGGGATCTGTCCATATAGATCAACATCCTGTTAAACTTTGCTGCTGGGGAGGACTGTCCCTGTCCTGAAGAGATTCAGGAGGACCTCTACAAATTTCATGATGAGCTGAGACTGCACTGCGGTACAATGTTCACACACACACCACACACATACATGGGCGCACACGCATATGCAGAAGCACATGCACGCACACACCTACTTGCACACACCTACTTGCACACACACACACACACACACACACACACACACACACACACACACACACACACACACACACACACACACACACACACACACACACACACACACACACACACACACACACACACACACACACACACACACACACAGTTAAAAGACAAATCCTAACTTGAGATGCAGGCACATACTATAACTCACAGATCTCACATTGACATCAAATCAATATATAATTTCAGTTATTCATTCAAAAATGCATCCCAAAGTAACAATGACTCCTACATGACATGATGACTCTTGACTGGCATCAGTATCAATCAAATAGGTTGACAGGTTCAATAGTGATTGTATATGTTAACTGTAATAATAAACTCTAGTTCTACATCAGGGCTGCCCAACCCTCTTCCTGGAGATCTACTGTCCTGTGGGTTGGACTGATAACCTACAGGACAGTAGATCTCCAGGAAGAGGGATGGACTGATAACCTACAGGACAGTAGATCTCCAGGAAGAGGGTTGGACTGATAACCTACAGGACAGTAGATCTCTCCAGGCAGAGGGATGGACTGATAACATACAGGACAGTAGATCTCCAGGAAGAGGGATGGACTGATAACCTACAGGACAGTAGATCTCCAAGAAGAGGGTTGGACTGATAACATACAGGACAGTATATCTCCAGGAAGAGGGATGGACTGATAACCTACAGGACAGTAGATCTCCAGGAAGAGGGATGGACTGATAACCTACAGGACAGTAGATCTCCAGGAAGAGGGATGGACTGATAACCTACAGGACAGTAGATCTCCAGGAAGAGGGTTGGACTGATAACCCACAGGACAGTAGATCTCCAGGAAGAGGGATGGACTGATAACCTACAGGACAGTAGATCTCCAGGAAGAGGGATGGACTGATAACCTACAGGACAGTAGATCTCCAGGAAGAGGGTTGGACTGATAACCCACAGGACAGTAGATCTCCAGGAAGAGGGATGGACTGATAACCTACAGGACAGTAGATCTCCAGGAAGAGGGATGGACTGATAACCTACAGGACAGTAGATCTCTCCAGGAAGAGGGATGGACTGATAACCTACAGGACGGTAGATCTCCAGGAAGAGGGATGGACTGATAACCTACAGGACAGTAGATCTCTCCAGGAAGAGGGATGGACTGATAACCTACAGGACAGTAGATCTCCAGGAAGAGGGATGGACTGATAACCTACAGGACAGTAGATCTCCAGGAAGAGGGATGGACTGATAACCTACAGGACAGTAGATCTCCAGGAAGAGGGTTGGACTGATAACCTACAGGACAGTAGATCTCCAGGAAGAGGGATGGACTGATAACCTACAGGACAGTAGATCTCCAGGAAGAGGGATGGACTGATAACCTACAGGACAGTAGATCTCCAGGAAGAGGGATGGACTGATAACCTACAGGACAGTAGATCTCCAGGAAGAGGGATGGACTGATAACCTACAAGACGGTAGATCTCCAGGAAGAGGGATGGACTGATAACCTACAGGACAGTAGATCTCCAGGAAGAGGGATGGACTGATAACCTACAGGACGGTAGATCCCCAAGAAGAGGGATGGACTGATAACCTACAGGACGGTAGATCCCCAAGAAGAGGGATGGGCAGCCCTGGTCTACATGAACCTCTACGTCAAAATGTGATTGAGATATCTGAGTTTAAAATCATCCTCCCAGTCCTGCCCTTCATATTTGTTTCTGTCTCTGTCCCTGCAGGCATCCCAGTGGAGGAGGAGGAGGAGGAGGAAGACACGTCTATAAAGGGTCGTCTGCTGGCCATGCTCTATAAGATCAAGGGACCGCCCAAGAAACTAGAGGAGGAACCTACGGAAGAAGAACAAGCTGCTCCCAGTAAGATACTGTCTCTCTGTGTGAACCAAGACAACACATTACAGTTTTTTCCCCAACTGCTTACACACGTTTTCAAAACTGTCTCCTTTTTTCAAAACTCTACACACAAAATGCAAAATGCCTCACATCTCCTTCAAAATGTAACACTGCATTCAAAATGCCATAAACACATGTCAGAATGAAGCATTTGCATCAAATGGCAAACACTGCTTTCATAATAGTAAATTTTTGGATATACCATGTAAACACTGTTAAATCTAAATCTAAAGCTCTTTGGTCTTTCATAGGCTTATATCTACATTTCAATACAATGTTCTACAGTGAAAGTAATCTGCTGAGAGGGGTAACAAGTACACTGTAAACACCAACGCAATGTAGAAACAGAAAATATTTATTAGGCCAAACATTACTGTTGTATACAGTAGCATACAACAAAACCATAAACATATGTAAACCAAAAGTATATTCTTTAGAATACAGTAAAGAACACAATGTGTGGGGTCCCGGGGGGGGGGCAGTCCAGGTATTGGTAGGGGGGGTCACCAGTGCTAAGCTACGCTTCATCTCTTCCCCCGGCCTGGGTCTGGCCACAATACTTCGTCCACATCACAAGATATGTTTTCTCTTGCCAAACATCGAGGGAAGTATCTCCTAGCATGGCGTATCCAACCTTGGACAGAGGCAACCTCTATGTCCCCACATGCGTCCTCCATTGCCTGGAGAAGCGGCATGCGGCCATAGGGTTGGCGATCATACACTTTCCAGCGCCAGGCTGAGAAGAATTCCTCTATGGGATTTAGAAAAGGTGAATATGGGGGTAGGTACAAAACTACAAATTGTGGATGGGTGGCAAACCAGTTTTGGACCAGAACAGCCCGGTGAAAACTAACATTGTCCCATAAAACCACAAATCTAGCAGGCTCCTGATCTGGATCAGGGACAAGCATTGTGCAAATTGCATCCAGATAAGTGAGCATATGGCCGGTGTTGTACCCAGTGTGGCATTGTGATGGAGGACCCCGTTTTGAGTGATGGCAGCACACATAGTTATATTACCCCCACGCTGTCCAGGGACATTGGTAATTGCCCTCTGTCCTATTACATTTCTTCCGCGGCGCCTGGTTTTGGTGAGGTTGAAGCCAACCTCATCCACATAAATAAATTCATGGCGAATTACATGGGCATCCAGCTCCAATACTCTCTGTAACAGACAAAATGATGTACAGATGAGTAAATGTGGCATGTCTGAAGTACTGGAAGTAGTGTTGCATACATACCTCTACAAAGTCATGTCGCATATTCTTGACTCTGTCAGAGTTTCTCTCAAATGGCATATTGTAAAGTTGTTTCATCGTCACTCGGTGCCGTTGGAGGATGCGTTGTATGGTCGACAGGCTTACAGCATTGATATTGTTAAATATGGTGTCATTATTCAAGATATGCTCTCTCCCATCTCTCGAATCCTAATTGCATTGTTGGCCAAAACCATATTTATAATTGCAGTCTCTTGTACATCTGTAAACAAGCGTCCTCGTCCTCCATGATGTCTTTGCCTTTCCACTCTGTACAGAATTCAAACACAGTATGTGTTCAGCATAGGAACTGTAAACAATGTACAAAAAAAGGTAGTACAGCATGATAACCAACCTCATTCATTCAATGCAGTGCAGTAAATGGATGGCTTAGAGTTACAAATGTTTATGCAATACTATGCAGTCATACGTATTTTACAGTACATTACTGTAATGCTAAAATAGTCATTAGATAGTTGCATACCTGTTCTCATTTCTGAAGGTTCGAATTATGGACGCCACTGTAAATCGACTCAAGTTGGGCTGGACTCTCAGTCCAGCCTCTCTCATGGTCAAACCGTGGTTGATCACATGATCAACAAGTGTTGCCCTAATCTCATCAGAGATGGCTCTCCTTCCTTCTCTTCTTTGCCCTCGTCCTCTTCTTCCTCTTCCTCTCCCTCCTACTCCTCTTGCTCTCTGTCCATTGTTGGCATCCATTAATCAAAACAGGTAATCTGACCTTTGACCTATTTATAGGCCTATACTACAGTAAAGCAGTGATTGGTTAGTGATCAGTTAAGCTATTAGTGTTTGCACATGTGAGGAGTGTGTAAAATTTTAAAATGGAGGACACTTCCTCTCTGTTATTTAGCTACACACAAAACATCATTAGCAGAGAAACCATCTACATACATGACTCTGTTCATTTGTAGTCAGGCAGCGGAGTGTTTTTGGACAGCTTCTCTTCTGAACCAGGAGTAAAACAGAGGTGTGTGTGTGTGTGTGTGTGTGTGTGTGTGTGTGTGTGTGTGTGTGTGTGTGTGTGTGTGTGTGTGTGTGTGTGTGTGTGTGTGTGTGTGTGTGTGTGTGTGTGTGTGTGTGTGTGTGTGTGTGTGTGTGTGTGTGTGTGTGTGTGTGTGTCTGTGTGTGTGTGTGTGTGTGTGTGTGTGTGTGTGTTCGTTCTGTGACTCGACTCAGCTCCCAGGGTAGGGTTCTGTCTGCCAACCAGCTTTTATTTACACCAATTAGACTGCTGTAACAGCTCAAACCATGACACTGCAGATGGTGTCTGTACGAGTTCAAAATCAGAGTTCACTAAATGAAGTACAAACTGGAAAATGAAAGCGATAATTGTATATTTATTTTAGAAAACATTGTGAATAGTTTATTTCTTCATTTGTAGGTAGTTGTTTGTTTAGAGATGTTTTTGTTTTTGTTTTGTTTTTAGAGTTTTGAGCTTACAGTTACTTGTTAAGTTCCTGGGGTTGGTTTCTGAAGTTGTGTGCTTTGCTTTTGTACCGTGATCAGTATACTTCCTTCCCAATCCAAAGTCAAGACTAACATTGGTCCTTGGCGCTTCCCACCAGGGACGTACAATAATGTCATGTACAGTACATAGCTACAGCTGTTGGTGTACCAGGAACAGACTGTTCAGTTTCCCCCAGGCACTCCCTCCGTAAGTTTTGAAGGACAAGCAGAAGTTACATACTTATTATCGAGGCAATCTATTGGAGGAAAAAAAGAAAAGTCCAATATCTGTTGAGGGAGAGTTCTAATGACGACGTACTTAACATTCTTATCTAGTCCAGCCTCATCGACTTAATGAGAAAACGTATAGATCAAGTTTTAGATGAGGACGGAGGGGAATTCAGGGGGTTTAGGTAGGACGTCTACATTAGGTAGAGGAGAGGAGAGAGGGAGAGAGACAAAAGAAGAGGGGAGGAGGGGGAGGAGAGGGGGAGAGAGACAAAAGAAGAGTAGAGGAGGGGGAGAAAAGGGGGAGAGAGACAAAAGAGGAGAGGAGGGGGAGGAGAGGGGGAGAGAGACAAGAGGAGAGGAGAGGGGGAGAGAGACAAAACTAGAGGAGGGGAGGGGTAGGAGAGAGAGAGACAAAAGAAGAGTAGAGGAGGGGGAGGAGAGGGGGAGAGAGACAAAAGAGGAGAGGAGGGGGAGGAGAAGGGGAGAGAAACAAAAGAGGAGAGGAGGGGGAGGAGAGGAGGAGAGAGACAAAAGAAGAGGAGAAGAGGAGAGAAACAAGAGGAGAGGGTGAGAGAGACACAAGAAGAGAGGAGGGGGAGGAGAGAGACAAAAGAAGAAGAGGAGAGGAAAGGGGAGAGGAGGGGGAGGAGAGGAGGAGAGAGAGAGACATCTACATCGAGCTAAAGGCTAGAGCTGCCGCTTTCAAGGAGCGGGACACTAATCCGGACACTTATAAGAAATCTCGCAATGCCCTCAGACGAACCATCAAACAAGCAAAGCGTCAATACAGGATTAAGATTGAATTCTACTACACCGGCTCTGACACTCGTCGGATGTGGCAGGGCTTGAAAACTATTACAGACTACAAAGGGAAACCCAGACGCGCGCTGCCCAGTGATGCGATACTACCAGACGAGTTAAATGTATTTTATGCTCGCTTCGAGGCAAGCAACACTTAAACATGCACGAGGGCACCAGCTGTTCTGGACGAGTGTGTGATAACGCTCTCTGTTGCCGATGTGAGTACGACCTTTCAACAGGTCACAAAGACGGATTACCCAGACGTGGCCTCAAAGCATGCGCGGACCAACTGGCAAGTGTCTTCACTGACATTTTCAACCTCTCCCTGACTGAGTCTGTAATACCTACATGTTTCAAGCAGACCACCATAGTCCCTGTGCCCAAGGAAGCGAAGGTAACCTGCCTAAATGATGGTCCACCCCAGGTGGTAAGAGTAGGCAACAATACGTCTGCCACGCTGATCCTCAACACTGGGGCCCCTCAAGGGTGTGTACTTAGTCCCCTCCTGTACTCCCTGTTCACCCACAACTGTGTGGCCAAACACAACTCCAACACTATCATTAAGTTTGCTGACGACACAACCGTGGTAGGCCTGATCACCGACAACGATGAGACAGCCTATAGGGAGGAGGTCAGAGACCTGGTAGTGTGATGCCAGGACAACAACCTCTCCCTCAATGTGAGTAAGACAAAGGATCTGATCGTGGACTACAGGACAAGGCGGGCCGAACAGGCCCCCATTAACATCAACGGGGCTGTAGTGGAGCGGGTCGAGAGTTTCAAGTTCCTTGCAAAAGTATTCATCCCCTTTGGCATTTTTCCTATTTTGTTGCATTACAACCTGTAATTTAAATGGACTTTTATTTGGATTTGATGTAATGGACATACACAAAACAGTCCAAATTGGTGAAGTGAAATGAAAAAAATTACTTGATTCAAAAAATTCTAAAACAATAAAAAACTGAAAAGTGGTGCGTGCATATGTATTCACCCCCTTTGCTATGAAGCCCCTAAATAAGATCTGTTGCAATCAATTACCTTCAGAAGTGACATGATTAGTAAATAAAGTCCACCTGTGTGCAATCTAAGTGTCACATGATCTGTCACATGATCTCAGTATATATACACCTGTTCTGAAAGGCCCCGGAGTCTGCAACACCACTAAGCAAGGGGCGCCACCAAGCAAGCGGCACCATGAAGACCAAGGAGCTCTCCAAACAGGTCAGGGACAAAGTTGTGGAGAAGTACATACAGATCAGGGTTGGGTTATAAAAAATATCAGAAACTTTGAACATCCCACGGAGCACCATTAAATCCATTATTAAAAAATGGAAAGAATATGGCACAACAACAAACCTGCCAAGAGAGGGCCGCCCACCAAAACTCATGTACCAGGCAAGGAGGGCATTAATCAGAGAGGCAACAAAGAGACCAAAGATAATCCTGAAGGAGCTGCAAAGCCCCACAGCGGAGACTGGAGTATCTGTCCATAGGAGCACTTTAAGCTGTACACTTCACAGAGCTGGGCTTTACGGAAGAATGGCCAAAAAAAAGCCATTGCTTAAAAAACAAGCAAACATGTCTGGTGTTCGCCAAAAGGCATGTGGGAGACTCCCCAAACATATGGAAGAAGGTACTCTGGTCAGTTGAGACTAGAATTTAGCTTTTTGGCCATCAAGGAAAATGCTATGTCTGGCGCAAACCAAACACCTCTCATCAACCTGAGAACACCAACACCGTGTTTTTCATCGGCAGGGACTGGGAAACTGGTCAGAACGGAAGGAATGATGGATGGCGCTAAATACAGAGAAATTCTTGAGGGAAACATGTTTCATTCTTTCAGAGATTTGAGACTGGGACAGAGGTTCACTTTAGCATACTGCTAAAGGAACACTTGAGTGGTTTAAGGGGAAACATTTAAATGTCTTGGAATGGCCTAGTCAAAGCCCAGACCTCAATCCAATTGAGAATATGTGGTATGACTTAAAGATTGCTGTAAACCAGCAGAACCCATCCAACTTGAAGGAGCTGGAGCAGTTTTGCCTTGAAGAATGGGCAAAAATCCCAGTGGCTAGATGTGCCAAGCTTATAGAGACACACCCCAAGAGACTTGCAGCTGTAATTGCTGCAAAAGGCAGCTCTACACGGTATTGACTTTGGGGGGGTGAATAGTTATGCACGCTCAAGTTTTCAGTTTTTTTGTCTTATTTCTTGTTTGTTTCACAATAAAAAATATTTAGACTCTTCAAAGTGGTAGGCATGTAGTGTAAATCAAATGATACAAACCCCCAAAAAATCTATTTTAATTCCAGGTTGTAAGGCAACAAAATAGGAAAAATGCCAAGGGGGATGAATTCTTTCTTAAGCCCCTGTATCTACCTCAATACTCCAGTATCTCTGCCTACAGTACATATCTACCTCAAAACTCCAGTATCCCTGACTACATGTACATATCTGACTAAATACTCCAGTATCCCTTCACATTGGACATTTGGTACTGGCTTTGACCCTTATTTCTCATTAGTTATACTATTTTGAATACTGCACTGTTGGGTAGGGCGTGCAAGTTAAGCATTTTCTAAGAGTGTACACACCTTGGCCGTCTCGGATCTTACAGAACCCCCCCCCCCACCCCCCCCAACAACAAAAAAATATGTATTTTGTGTTGCATTGTGTTTGTAGCTTAACATAATAACTGAGAGACAGACTATTATCAATCTTTCTTGGATGGGCATGATGAGGAGAACTGCAGCTCTATCAACAGGGTTCATCTGTATGCACATATAGTGGTCACCTCTTGTAAAGCACAACCAGCTTTCCCCCAGCCTAATCAACCACTGATTCCCCATGGCAGAAGTCCAGCCATTTTCTTAGAGCGAATGGCATATTGCAAAAATAAAATAGGAGCCCTAGAGAGTGAAAGAGTTGTAACTCACAGGATGTGGAGAATACACATATTGACTAGATTTGAAATAGTAATTAATTCCTTCTTTCTCCAGCCAAACTGAAGGACAATGGCTAGCTGGGCTCAGACATGCACTGTATTTATCTATAATAACTGTGTTTATAAAACTCTGGTATCTCCCCCTCTCTCTCCAGCCGATATGGTCTTGTCTCCCAGACCATGCCTAGCTGGGCTCAGAAATGCACTGTATCTATCTATAATATCTGTATGTGTAAAACTCTGGTATCTCCCCTCAGCCAACCTGAAGGAGTTGATCAGCCAGACCATGGCTAGCTGGGCTCAGGAGTGCAGCATCCAGGACCCAGAGCTGGTTCGTGTGATGTTCAGCCTGCTGAGACGTCAGTACGACGGCATCGGAGCGCTGCTCAGGGCCATGAAGAAGAGTATGTACTTGATCCTTGTGTCACGTCAATTGAGTGACAGCGAGACTGATTCTGATTCTGATGACCTAATCGTCCAGAGTCTTATCTTTTACTATTTTGTTGTTCATCTTTCATAAGACAATTGCAGTTAAACACGGCCAAAGCCATACAGAATGCAAATATAACTTTAGTCTCTTACTTGTAACAGGTTACACCATCTCTGCTGTGTCAGTATAGAACTGTCCAGTTTAACTTTAGTCCCTTACTATTACCAGGTTACACCATCTCTGCTGTGTCAGTACAGGACTGTGTCAACCTCCTGGCCTCTCTGGGCCAGATCAGATCACTACTGTCTGTACGCATGGGGAAAGAAGAGGAGAAACTCATGATCGACGGACTGGGGTGAGAGAAGAGGGTATGTGTGTGTGTGTGTGCATTTAATATTACTGTAATGATCCAAACATCCACAGTATTGCTCAATGCACACACACTAAGGTTGTTTGATCTGAATATGTTCAACTATAAAACAACTGTTAGCTCAGATAATTAGCTGGCCTCTGTGTGTTTGCAGTGACATAATGAACAACAAGGTGTTCTACCAGCACCCCAACCTAATGAGAGTCCTGGGGATGCATGAGACTGTCATGCAGGTGATGGTCAACGTGCTGGGAGGAGACAAGTCACAGGTACTGTACCTCAATAGTCTAAAGAGACGAGTCACAGGTACTGTACCTCAATAGTCTAAAGAGACAAGTCACAGGTACTGTACCTCAACAGTCTAAAGAGGAGACAAGTCACAGGTACTGTACCTCAATAGTCTAAAGAGGAGACAAGTCACAGGTACTGTACCTCAATAGTCTAAAGAGACAAGTCACAGGTACTGTACCTCAATAGTCTAAAGAGGAGACAAGTCACAGGTACTGTACCTCAACAGTCTAAAGAGGAGACAAGTCACAGGTACTGTACCTCAATAGTCTATAGAGACAAGTCACAGGTACTGTACCTCAATAGTCTAAAGAGACAAGTCACAGGTACTGTACCTCAATAGTCTAAAGAGACAAGTCACAGGTACTGTACCTCAATAGTCTATAGAGACAAGTCACAGGTACTGTACCTCAATAGTCTAAAGAGACAAGTCACAGGTACTGTACCTCAATAGTCTAAAGAGACAAGTCACAGGTACTGTACCTCAATAGTCTAAAGAGGAGACAAGTCACAGGTACTGTACCTCAATAGTCTAAAGAGACAAGTCACAGGTACTGTACCTCAATAGTCTATAGAGGAGACAAGTCACAGGTACTGTACCTCAAAAGTCTAAAGAGGCGACAAGTCACAGGTACTGTACCTCAATAGTCTATAGAGACAAGTCACAGGTACTGTACCTCAATAGTCTAAAGAGACAAGTCACAGGTACTGTACCTCAATAGTCTAAAAAGGAGACAAGTCACAGGTACTGTACCTCAACAGTCTAAAGAGGAGACAAGTCACAGGTACTGTACCTCAACAGTCTAAAGAGGAGACAAGTCACAGGTACTGTACCTCAATAGTCTAAAGAGGAGACAAGTCACAGGTACTGTACCTCAATAGTCTAAAGAGACAAGTCACAGGTACTGTACCTCAATAGTCTAAAGAGACAAGTCACAGGTACTGTACCTCAATAGTCTAAAGAGGA
Organism: Salvelinus alpinus; assembly: GCF_045679555.1. Lineage (NCBI taxonomy): Eukaryota > Metazoa > Chordata > Actinopteri > Salmoniformes > Salmonidae > Salvelinus > Salvelinus alpinus. Next base: position 10,924,820 of record NC_092093.1, on the reverse strand, counting down.
GACAAGTCACAGGTACTGTACCTCAATCGTCTAAAGAGACAAGTCACAGGTACTGTACCTCAATAGTCTATAGAGACAAGTCACAGGTACTGTACCTCAATAGTCTAAAGAGACAAGTCACAGGTACTGTACCTCAATAGTCTAAAGAGACAAGTCACAGGTACTGTACCTCAATAGTCTAAAGAGACAAGTCACAGGTACTGTACCTCAATAGTCTAAAGATATATTCTCTCCTCGTCTAGTTAAAGTACTGGACTTATGTGAATACATTAAGATATAAAGGGGGAACATAGATACATTCAATATAATTCATGAGTTGAATCAAAATGTTTAAATCCTTTCTCATCAAATCAAGCTTGATTTAAATAGCACATTTCAGACACGAATGCAACACAATGTGCTTTACAGAAATAAAATAAATAAATAAACAATGAAAATAAAAACAAAAATATTTACTACACAAGAAACATAAGAAGATGAAAAAACTAAAGAATAACAATTTAAAACTAAAAGACAAAAAAAGTAAAATAACCCTGAGGAAAAGCAAAGCTACAAAGGTGTGTTTTAAGATCTGTTTGGAAATGTCCACAGTTTCGTCCCCCTCAGGTTCTCAGGCTATTCCAGAGGCTGGGGGCATAGTAACTAAAGGCTGTCTCTCCATGTCTCTTGGTCCCCCTCAGGTTCTCTGGCAGGCTATTCCAGAGGCTGGGGGCATAGTAACTAAAGGCTGTCTCTCCATGCCTCTTGGTCCCCCTCAGGTTCTCTGGCAGGCTATTCCAGAGGCTGGGGGCATAGTAACTAAAGGCTGTCTCTCCATGTCTCTTGGTCCCCCTCAGGTTCTCTGGCAGGCTATTCCAGAGGCTGGGGGCATAGTAACTAAAGGCTGTCTCTCCATGCCTCTTGGTCCCCCTCAGGTTCTCTGGCAGGCTATTCCAGAGGCTGGGGGCATAGTAACTAAAGGCTGTCTCTCCATGCCTCTTGGTCGCCCTCAGGTTCTCTGGCAGGCTATTCCAGAGGCTGGGGGCATAGTAACTAAAGGCTGTCTCTCCATGCCTCTTGGTCCCCCCTCAGGTTCTCTGGCAGGCTATTCCAGAGGCTGGGGGCATAATAACTAAAGGCTGTCTCTCCATGCCTCTTGGTCGCCCTCAGGTTCTCTGGCAGGATATTCCAGAGGCTGGGGGCATAATAACTAAAGGCTGTCTCTCCATGCCTCTTGGTCCTAGGCTTTGGGAAAGTTAAAAGGCCAGTGGACCTGAGGGACCTACTGGGTACATAACTTAAAAGCATGTCTGATATGTATTGGGGTGCACAATCGTGGAGTGATTTAAAAACCAATAGAATAATCTTAAAACTAATTCTAAAACTCACAGACAGCCAGTGCAGAGACTTTAAAACTGATGTAATGTGTTCTCTCTGTCTGGTCTTGGTCAGTGCCCGAGCTGTAGCGTTCTCTATGATTTGGAGTTGACCAATGGCTTTCTTGGGTAGACCAGACAGGAGAGTATTACAGTAGTCAAGCCTGCTTGTAAATAAAGCATGGATGAGTCTCTCTGTATCAGCCTGAGAAACGGTGGCACCTAAGATTACGGTCCGTGAACATTTTGATCCTTTGTTTTCCGAATGAAAACGGAACAGTCGGGAAGTGAAAATGTCCGGTTTACCCGTTTTTGAATAAAAAGTTTAAAAAATGCTTGTTTTTACATATAAAACATATATACAGTGGGGAGAACAAGTATTTGATACACTGCCGATTTTGCAGGTTTTACTACTTACAAAGCATGTAGAGGTCTGTAATTTTTATCATAGGTATACTTCAACTGTGAGAGACGGAATCTAAAACAAAAATCCAGAAAATCACATTGTATGATTTTTAAGTAATTAATTTGCATTTTATTGCATGACATAAGTATTTGATACATCAGAAAAGCAGAACTTCATATTTGGTACAGAAACCTTTGTTTGCAATTACAGAGATCATACGTTTCCTGTAGTTCTTGACCAGGTTTGCACACACTGCAGCAGGGTTTTTTGGCCCACTCCTCCATACAGACCTTCTCCAGATCCTTTAGGTTTCGGGGCTGTAGCTGGGCAATACGGACTTTCAGCTCCCTCCAAAGATTTTCTATTGGGTTCAGGTCTGGAGACAGGCTAGGCCACTCCAGGACCTTGAGATGCTTCTTACGGAGCCACTCCTTAGTTGCCCTGGCTGTATGTTTCGGGTCGTTGTCATGCTGGAAGACCCAGCCACGACCCATCTTCAATGCTCTTACTGAGGGAAGGAGGTTGTTGGCCAAGATCTCGCGATACATGGCCCCATCCATCCTCCCCTCAATACGGTGCAGTCGTCCTGTCCCCTTTACAGAAAAGCATCCCCAGAGAATGATGTTTCTACCTCCATGCTTCACGGTTGGGATGGTGTTCTTGGGGTTGTACTCATCCTTCTTCTTCCTCCAAACAGGGCGAGTAGAGTTTAGACCAAAAAGCTCTATTTTTGTCTCATCAGACCACATGACCTTCTCCCATTCCTCCTCTGGATCATCCAGATGGTCATTGGCAAACTTCAGACGGGCCTGGACATGCGCTGGCTTGAGCAGGGGGACCTTGCGTGCGCTGCAGGATTTTAATCCATGACGGCGTAGTGTGTTACTAATGGTTTTCTTTGAGACTGTGGTCCCAGCTCTCTTCAGGTCATTGACCAGGTCCTGCCGTGTAGTTCTGGGCTGATCCCTCACCTTCCTCATGATCATTGATGCCCCACGAGGTGAGATCTTGCGTGGAGCCCCAGACCGAGGGTGATTGACCGTCATCTTGAACTTCTTCCATCTTCTAATAATTGCGCCAACAGTTGTTGCCTTCTCACCAAGCTGCTTGCCTATTGTCCTGTAGCCCATCCCAGCCTTGTGCAGGTCTACAATTTTATCCCTGATGTCCTTACACAGCTCTCTGGTCTTGGCCATTGTGGAGAGGTTGGAGTCTGTTTGATTGAGTGTGTGGACAGGTGTCTTTTATACAGGTAACGAGTTCAAACAGGTGCAGTTAATACAGGTAATGAGTGGAGAACAGGAGGGCTTCTTAAAGAAAAACTAACAGGTCTGTGAGAGCCGGAATTCTTACTGGTTGGTAGGTGATCAAATACTTATGTCATGCAATAAAATGCAAATTAATTACTTAAAAATCATACAATGTGATTTTCTGGATTTTTGTTTTAGATTCCGTCTCTCACAGTTGAAGTGTACCTATGATAAAAATTACACACCTCTACATGCTTTGTAAGTAGGAAAACCTGCAAAATCATCAGTGTATCAAATACTTGTTCTCCCCACTGTATATTTCGCTGTTCAAATCTAGGTGGGGTTAAATGTGGAATGCCTGGTCAAGTACACAGCTAACACTTCCTGTCCTTTCAAAGTAGGAGGTAACCTTTCTAACTCCAGGCTATTAATCTATTATCTATTAATGAATTGATTAATAGCTGCCCATACCATGCCACAGTGCCAAGATAAGGTATATTTTATTATAATTTTTTCCAAGTGTAGGACTACTGTTTGTCTGGGAAGAATCCAAGGAGATCCCAAGGAGATCAAAATAGCTGTGATGTAAACAGCCATACAGGCACTGTACTGTCAGGTTTATCTGCAACATGAATCCCATGTGCCAGATCCCAGTTCATATGTTATGAGGTAGTCCCTAGCCATCAGCACATATAGGGATCCTACCCAAGATCTACCACTCACTACCCAGAAGGAGAGAGTAAGGAGATACAGGGGAGTTGGGCAGGACATGTTAGGGGGTAAGGGTAGGTGGAGGGGTGCTGGAGGGGTATGACCAGGAGAGGGTTGGAGGGGGTACAGGTCTGGTAGCTGGAGGGGTATGTCCAGGAGAGGGTTGGAGGGGGTACAGGTCTGGTAGCTGGAGGGGTATGTCCAGGAGACGGTTGGAGGGGGTACAGGTCTGGTAGCTGGAGGGGTATGTCCAGGAGACGGTTGGAGGGGGTACAGGTCTGGTAGCTGGAGGGGTATGTCCAGGAGACGGTTGGAGGGGGTACAGGTCTGGTAGCTGGAGGGGTATGTCCAGGAGACGGTTGGAGGGGGTACAGGTCTGGTAATGTGATGTGAGGGGTAGAGGAGCAGGGACTCTCATGCCAGTCCTTTTTGGGATGTGCTGTAAGAATGGGGTATGATTTAATACCACTGTCTGTGCCAACAGCCAAGCATGAGCTGAACCACGCCATGCTTCCCCAGACAGCCTGAGTGACAGACAAACAGACCGACCGCAAGCCGTCATATCTGGTTGGCAATCTCATTAGTCAGGACCAGTAACATGAATTCCTGCACTGTTGGCCGATACTTGATCTGTCCAGGTCGTTTACAGTGTGTTTGTGCATGTGTGTGAGTGTATGTCAGTGTGTGTGTGTGTGTGGTGCGTTTGTGTGTGTGTGTGTGTGTGTGCCTTTGTGTGTGTGTGTGTGTGCCTTTGTGTGTGTATTCAGTGCCCCATACGGACCACCAAAGTCATTGCTTGTAAGCAGGTTTAAGCATATGTCAGATTTACAGTTTGTTGTGAAGGACTGTGTTGTAATGTTGTCAACGGTCCTTTGAGCTGGGGGGGGGGGGGCTGTTTTCAACGATGTTGGTTCAACAACATGACATGAGCTCCATTCTAACTTGTGATCTCAATCTCAAACAGACACCGTCTAGATCTTGGTTACACTCTAGGACATACTGTATCTCCCATTAACAAGTTACCTTCAGATTTATTAAAGATTTAAATTAAATAAAAGTTACTTGGCCCTAGTTTTCTGGGGGGGGGGTTAAGATAAGAGAAACAATATATATTTTTTCTGTCATAACAAATAGACTAATAATGTAATATTCTATACTGAACAAAAATTTTAAACGCAACATGCAACAATTTCAATGATAATACTGAATTACAGTTCATATAAGGAAATGAGTCAATTGAAATGCACTGTAAAGTCATTATGCCCTAATCTATGGATTTCACATGACTGGGCAGGGGCACAGCCACGGGGGGGCCTGGGAGGGCATATGCCCACTCAATGGGGAGCCAGGCCCAGACAATCAGAATGAGTTTTTCGCCACAAAAGGTTTATTACAGACAGAAATACTCCCCAGTTTCGTCAGCTGTCCGTGTGGCTGGTCTCAGACGATCCTACAGGTGAAGAAGCAAGATATGGAGGTCCTGGGCTGGCGTGGTAACATGTGGTTTGTGGTGAGACCGGGGGGGACCAACTGCCAAATTCTCTAAAATGACGTTGGAGGCAGATTAAATAAACATTTATTTCTCTGGCAACAGCTCTGGTGGACATTTCTGCAGTCAGCATGCAAGTTGCACGTTCCTTCAAAACTTGAAAGATCTGTGACATTGTGTTGTGTGACAAAACAGCACATTTTAAGTGGCCTTTTATTGACCCCAGCACAAGGTGCACATGTGTGATGATCATGTTGTTTAATCAGCTTCTTGATATGCCACACCTGTCAGGTGGATGGATTATCTTGGAAATTCTCACTAACAGGGACATAAACAAATTTGTGCACAAAATCGTAGAGAAATAAGGTTGTCAAAGGTATGGAACATTTCTGGGAGCTTTTATTTTAGCTCATGAAACATGGGACCAACACTTTACATGTTGTGTTTATAGTTTTTTTCATTATAATATATGGTTAAAAGTTATGTTTCCCTCTCTCTTTTTAGGAGATAGCATTCCCCAAGATGGTTGCCAGCTGCTGTCGGTTCCTGTGTTACTTTTGTCGTATCAGCCGACAGAACCAGAAGGCCATGTTTGACCACCTCAGCTACCTACTGGAGAACAGCTCTGTCGGACTGGGTGGGTAACAGGAGAGAGGGGAAGGTGGCTCAGAGAGGGAGGGAGGGAGGGAGGGAGGGAGTCTCTAGAGAACTCAGCTGTCCCCTTTACTAGGGGACTCAGCTGTACCCTTCACTAGAGGACTCAGCTGTCTCCTTCACTAGAGGACTCAGCTGTCTCCTTCACTAGAGGACTCAGCTGTCTCCTTCACTAGATGACTCAGCTGTCTCCTTCACTAGAGGACTCAGCTGTCTCCTTCACTAGAGGACCCAGCTGTCTCCTTCACTAGAGGACTCAGCTGTCTCCTTCACTAGAGGACTCAGCTGTCTCCTTCACTAGAGGACTCAGCTGTCCCCTTTACTAGAGGACTCAGCTGTCCCCTTTACTAGAGGACTCAGCTGTCCCCTTTACTAGAGGACTCAGCTGTCCCCTTTACTAGAGGACTCAGCTGTCCCCTTTACTAGAGGACTCAGCTGTCCCCTTCACTAGAGGAATCAGCTGTCCCCTTTACTAGGGGACTCAGCTGTCCCCTTTACTAGAGGACTCCGCTGTCCTCTTCAATAGAGGAGACTGACAAACAGGTAGAGGACAGAGAGATTAAGATGTCAAAGAGAGAGTGATGGAGAAGGGAAGGTGGGAGAGAGATGGGAAAAGGTAGCATATTGAGAGAGCAATCCAGAAAGGGAGAGATGGAAAGAAGGAGATCTGGAATGAAAGAGAGAGAGAGGGATAGAGAGGACAGGGTGATGGGGTTATTTAGGGATGCAGTGCATGGAGTGATGACTCACTAGGGTTGGACTGTGAGGAATAGCTGCTGATGAAGTGAAAACCTTACTGTGAGTGATAGGAGATGTCTCATTCTCAAGATCATAGCACGTAATGGGCACATACAAATCACCCTCATATACTGTTCTCTTTACAAATCACCCTCATATACTGTTCTCTTTACAAATCACCCTCATATACTGTTCTCTTTACAAATCACCCTCATATACTGTTCTCTATACAAATCACCCTCATATACTGTTCCGTATGGGCTTCGAAGCAAATGGTTGTAATTGATGCTAAAGCGTTTCAAATTGATTTAAAATTATTTTATAGCGCTGATATGCTGAGGACAATTAATATACGAATAGCCGCTGACATGAACAGCTGACACCTCCCCTGAAAGGCTTTTCAAGATAACAGCACTTAATGGGCACACATTCAAATCATCTCCATGTTTGTGTTTCGAATCAAATCGTTGTAATTTATGCCACTGCCCTTTTGGCAGCAACGGTTTCAAAGCATTAATATTACATGCTGACTGTACTAAATGTGTCGCAAAAAAAATGTTCCTCACATCTTATTTATCCCATAACTATACACTGGCCCCGACAGACAGACTCCCCAGCACTAATGGGAAGTAACCAAATCAATGGCTGGCTGGGAGGTTGGAAGTAGGAAGTGAATCAGGATTTGATGTAATGGTGTAAATGGTATGCAGTTTAAGAGATGCAGCGACACTGCCCCCTGCTGGTAGAACAGGAATGTGCATGTCTGTTCCTGTCTGTCTCTCCCTTGCCTCTAATTGCAATTGAGAGATTTAGTGGGTGTCAAAAATAAAGTGCTCTTGTATCGTTTATTCCATGTCCACAATAGTGAACATGACAGTTGACGTTTCTGCCCGAGTGGCCTTTCTCAAGACAAGAGGCAGGAAATGAAATGTTTTAGTTTTCTTCCATTGTCTCCTCAGCCTCCCCAGCCATGAGGGGTTCTACTCCGCTGGATGTAGCAGCGTCTTCAGTGATGGACAACAACAGCCTGGCCCTCGCTCTGGAGGAGCCGGACCTAGAGAAGGTGGGAGGCACACTGTCTGTCACTCTGCCACATTATATAATACACATCCCTCGACTTCACCTGTCCATTATATAATACACATCCCTCGACTTCACCTGTCCATTATATAATACACATCCCTCAACCTCACCTGTCCATTATATAATACACATCCCTCGACTTCACCTGTCCATTATATAATACACATCCCTCAACCTCACCTGTCCATTATATAATACACATCTGTCGACTTCACCTGTCCATTATATAATACACATCCCTCGACTTCACCTGTCCATTATATAATACACATCCCTCGACCTCACCTGTCCATTATATAATACACATCCCTCGACTTCACCTGTCCATTATATAATACACATCTGTCGACTTCACCTGCCCATTATATAATACACATCCCTCGACTTCACCTGTCCATTATATAATACACATCCCTCGACTTCACCTGCCCATTATATAATACACATCCCTCGACCTCACCTGTCCATTATATAATACACATCTGTCGACTTCACCTGTCCATTATATAATACACATCCCTCAACCTCACCTGTCCATTATATAATACACATCCCTCGACTTCACCTGTCCATTATATAATACACATCCCTCGACTTCACCTGCCCATTATATAATACACATCTGTCGACTTCACCTGTCCATTATATAATACACATCCCTCGACTTCACCTGTCCATTATATAATACACATCCCTCGACCTCACCTGTCCATTATATAATACACATCTGTCGACTTCACCTGCCCATTATATAATACACATCCCTCGACTTCACCTGTCCATTATATAATACACATCCCTCGACTTCACCTGCCCATTATATAATACACATCTGTCGACTTCACCTGCCCATTATATAATACACATCCCTCAACCTCACCTGTCCATTATATAATACACATCCCTCAACTTCACCTGCCCATTATATAATACACATCTGTCGACTTCACCTGCCACATTATATAATACACATCTGTCGACTTCACCTGCCCATTATATAATACACATCCCTCAACCTCACCTGTCCATTATATGATACACATCTGTCGACTTCACCTGTCCATTATATAATACACATCCCTCGACTTCACCTGCCCATTATATAATACACATCTGTCGACTTCACCTGCCCATTATATAATACACATCTGTCGACTTCACCTGCCCATTATATAATACACATCCCTCAACCTCACCTGTCCATTATATGATACACATCTGTCGACTTCACCTGCCCATTATATAATACACATCCCTCGACTTCACCTGCACATTATATAATACACATATACAGGCTGTCACTGTCAGTCCCTGATTCTGGCATGACTGACTTGAGTGATGATTGCACATGGACTGTGTAGTAGAGTGCTGAAGGACTCACCAAGGTGTTTCTGTATTCAGGTGGTAACCTACCTGGCAGGCTGTGGGCTGCAGAGCTGTGTCATGCTCCTGGCTAAAGGATATCCTGACATTGGCTGGAACCCCATAGAGGGAGAGAGATACCTGTCCTTCCTCCGCTTCGCTGTCTTCAGCAACGGTACGTCAGATAGAAAAAGAGAGAGAAAGAGAGAAAGGGAGAGAGATAGACATAAATAGGGAGAGAGGGGCAGAGGCAGAGAGAGAAGGGCAGAGGCAGAGAGAGAAGGGCAGAGGCAGAGAGAGAGGGGCAGAGGCAGAGAGAGAGGGCCAGAGAGAGAGAGAGAGGGCCAGAGTGAGAGAGAGAGGGCCAGAGAGAGAGAGAGAGAGAGTTTTTAAGTCCAGTTACTCTCTGAGGATGAAGTGGATAAACCATTGGTGGTGGATTGGCTGTTTATCTTTTTCAATGTACATTAGTAATGAACCTCTCCCAATCCCTTCCTCTCCCTTCCTTTTTTCCTAATTGCCGCTCTCCTCCTTTCTCCACCCCTCCCTCCCCCCTCCCTGACTCCATCCCCCCCCACCTCCATCCCCCCCTGATTCCTTTTCCCTCCCTCCCTCCCTCCCTCCCTCCCTCCCTCCCTCCCTCCCTCCCTCCATCCCTCCCTCCCTCCCTCCCTCCCTCCCTCCCTCTCTCCCTCCCTCCATCCCTCTCTCCATCCCTCTCTACCTCCCTCCCTCCCTCCATCCCTCTCTCCCTCCATCCCTCCATCCCTCCCTCCCTCCCTCCCTCCCTCCCTCCATCCCTCTCTCTCTCCCTCCCTCCCTCCCTCCCTCCCTCCCTCCCTCCCTCCCTCCCTCCCTCCCTCCATCCCTCTCTCCCTCCCTCCCTCCCTCCCTCCCTCCATCCATCTCTCTCTCCCTCCCTCCCTCCCTCCCTCCATCCCTCTCTCCCTCCCTCCATCCATCCCTCCCTCCCTCCCTCCCTCCCTCCCTCCCTCCCTCCCTCCCTCCCTCCCTCCCTCCCTCCCTCCCTCCCTCCATCCCTCTCTCCCTCCCTCCCTCCATCCCTCCCTCCATCCCTCTCTCCCTCCCTCCCTCTCTCCCTCCCTCCCTCCCTCCCTCCCTCCATCCCCCCCTCCCTCCCTCCCTCCCTCCCTCCCCCTCCCTCCCTCCCTCCCTGCAGGTGAGAGTGTAGAGGAGAACTCTAACACGGTGGTGAAGCTGCTGATCAGGCGTCCGGAGTGTTTTGGTCCCGCTCTGAGGGGAGAGGGGGGCAACGGCCTGCTGGCGGCCATGCTGGAAGCCATTAAGATATCTGAGGACCCTGCTCTGGACCTGCCCTCTACAGCCGATGGAGAACCTTCTGGGTAATTCAATCTCTCAATCACTCACCATCAGATGACACCTTTATAATTAACATAGGATCATTGAGTAGTGGAAGGAATATGGAAGACAATTTAATGTTGTGTAGGGGGTGCGTACTGGCGGCAGAGAAGTCAGACGCAGGAGAGCAAAAACTGATTTCCAACGGCACAGTTTAATAAACAAAACCACCGTAAACAGATCCATACATCAATGGGTAAACAAAACCCGTTGCACACCAGCATAACGTGCACAAGCACTACAATAAACAATTCCGGGACAAGGACATGGGGGGAACATAGTGTTAAATACACAACATGTAATGATGGAATTGAAACTAGGTGTGTGGGAAGACAATACAAAACAAATGGAAAATGAAAGGTGGATCGGCGATGGCTAGAAGACCGGTGACGTCGACCGTCGAACACCGCCCAAACAAGGAGAGGGACCGACTTCGGCGGAAGTCGTGACAGGTTGAGCTTCAATTCAAGGTTGAGCTTCAATTCAAGGTTGAGCTTCAATTCAAGGTTGAGCTTTAATTCAAGGTTGAGCTTCAAATCATTGTTGAGCTTTAATTTCAAGGTTGAGCTTCAATTCAAGGTTGAGCTTTAATTTCAAGGTTAAGCTTTAATTCACGGTTGAGCTTCAATTCACGGTTGAGCTTAAATTCAAGGTTGAGCTTCAATTTCAAGGTTGAGCTTTAATTCACGGTTGAGCTTTAATTCAAGGTTGAGCTTCAATTCACGGTTGAGCTTTAATTCAAGGTTGAGCTTCAATTCAAGGTTGAGCTTCAATTCAAGGTTGAGCTTCAATTCACGGTTGAGCTTTAATTTCAAGGTTGAGCTTAAATTCAAGGTTGAGCTTCAATTCCAGGTTGAGCTTCAATTCACGGTTGAGCTTCAATTCACGGTTGAGCTTTAATTCAAGGTTGAGCTTCAATTCAAGGTTGAGCTTCAATTCAAGGTTGAGCTTCAATTCAAGGTTGAGCTTCAATTCCAGGTTGAGCTTAAATTCAAGGTTGAGCTTCAATTCAATTATTTTACAAGAAATGCAGATGGATAGGGGTGGTTGAAGTGGAATCTGACAATCTGCTGTGGAGCTTTTTAAAACCGTGAGCTTTATTTATTCAGTTAGGGAGGAATTTAGCCGTACATCTAGAGATGACCTTTAGACTCATTAGAAGGGACTTGTTTATCTGTGTCTGGTTTATCTATGTCTTGTTTATCTGTGTCACCTAGGTCTGGTGAGGATGAGGAGGAAGAGGTTGCCCACACAGGAAACGCCATCATGTCCTTTTACTCTGCCCTTATTGACCTGCTGGGACGCTGCGCCCCTGAGATGCACGTGAGTGACAACACCTTTTATTCTTTCTTTTTTATTATCAAACCTTTGTTTATTGATGATAGTCTCATTGAGATACAATCTTGAGATACCTGAGTGAAACAGCATCAAGGTCAATGGGAAAAAAGAAGCAACTGTTTAAACATGTCCTGAGTTATCGGACCAACGATGTGTGAGGGCTAATGTTTCTGGTGACCCTGAGGAAGTTTATGGTTTGTTCACAGCTGCAGAAGTCAGATCAGTGCCTCGTCTTTCTCCTCTTCTGTCTGTTTGGCATGCTGCCCTTACCCCCCAGATTCATCATCAACATATTATCAGCGACACTTCAGCACCGTTCACAGTCCTCCATGCACTGTGCTGCTCTCTCTCTCTCTCTCTCTCTCTCTCTCTCTCTCTCTCTCTCTCTCTCTCTCTCTCTCTCTCTCTCTCTCTCTCTCTCTCTCTCTCTCTCTCTCTCTCCCCCTCTCTCTCTCGCTATCTCTCCCTCCTCTCTCTCCCTATCCCTCCCTCTCTCTCTCCCTCTCTCTCTCCCTATCCCTCCCTACCTCTCTCTCTCCCTATCCCTCCTTCTCTCCCTCTCTCCATGTCCCTCCCTCTCTCTCCCTATCCCTCTCCCTCCTTCCTTCTCTCTCCCTATCCCTCCCTCTCTCTTTCTCTTTCTCTCTCTCGCTCTCTCTCTCTCTCTCCCTATCCCTCCCCCTCTCTTCCTCCCTCTCTCTCTCCCTATCCCTATCCCTCCCCCTCTCTCTCCCTATCCCTCCTTCTCTCCCTCCCTCTCTCTCCCTATCCCTCTCCCTATCCCTCCTTCCTTCTCTCTCCCTATCCCTCTCTCTCTCTCTCTCTCTCTCCCTATCCCTCCCCCTCTCTCCCTCCCTCTCTCTCTCTCCCTATCCCTCCCCCTCTCTCTCTCCCTATCCCTCCCCTCTCTCCCGTCCTTCTTCCTCTCCTCCTCCCTCTCTCTCCCCCTCTCTCTCAGTTGATCAACAAGGGTAAAGGCGAGGCATTGCGTATCCGGGCCATCCTGCGCTCTCTGGTTCCTACCACAGACCTGGTGGGCATCATCAGTATACCGCTCAAGATGCCCATCGTCAATAAAGGTAGGACCTAATGACTAAAGAGCTCAGATTAAAGTCCTATTTTAACATGTTGTATCAAAACATTTGTATCCTAACGTTTAGGTTGATATTTGAATGAGTTGTGTGGAAACATTCCTCTGTTGATTAAGAATGGTGAAGTAACATGTAAACAATGTGATTCTAGTCAGCAAGACCCTGCTGTGTTTTAATGGTAAGCACATGTTACACTGTAGTACAAGGTTCATCTTGTGGTACCAGAGCTTTTATATCCCATTCCACTCACAGCCACATCTTGGGCTACAACAGAAACCTGTCAGTCGCATGAGGTAAATGCTCTGACATTTTCCTGGTTGGGTTCTGCTTACATCTTGAGGAGTAAGTCTCTACCCATTTCTCAGTCCACGTTTCCACCGAACAAGAAATACTGCCGACTGCAAGGTCTTCGCTTAACCAATTTGTACTTTATCTAAAAGTTGTCATGTTTGGTTATAGTATATGAAGTCGCAGCACGGAAAATGTGTTTGTAGTGGAGTAGTAACTATAGACTTCTTTGGCAAAAATCCAATCAACCTTTCCCATTTTCAATTTTCTTCATGATAAGTTCTAATGAGAAAGCATACAGTATCTTTCTTATTGAGTGAACTTCTTCTGCCACCCCTCTCCCTCTATAATCTGTTTCCTAAAGTGAAGTATTCTCCCAAGAGATCCTTCATTAGACTGTAAATTACTTTTTCAAATGACTTCTCTCTGCTTGTCCTAGTCTGCTCTCCACACACTCAGTGTTTTTTCAGATAACGTGTTTCTTTTCCCAGCGTGTATTAAACCTGGTAGATTATGTTACGTCTCATTCTACGTGAAACCTTACTGAGCTCTACACTTCTCCTTTCTTATCTTTCCATTGACACCATGCTGTGTTAGTGGAACGACTTAACTTCCTCTGTCCTCTCACCACTTCTATAAATCGGTTTATTTTTGTTGCCTCCTCATCCTCTACCTGATCTTCCTCCTCCTCTTCCTCCTCCTCTACCTCCTCTTATACTTGCTCTTCCTCCTCTAACTCCTTTACATCCCCTTCCTCCTCCTCCTCTTCCTCCTCTACCTACACTTCTTCCTCTTCTACCTCCTCATCTTCCTCCTCTACCTCCTCCTCTTCCTCCTCTACCTCCTCCACTACCTCCTCTATATCATCCTCTATCTCCTCCTCTACCTCCTCCTTTTCCTCCTCTACCACCTCCTATTCCTCCTCTATCTCCTCCTCTACCCCCTCCTCTATCTCCTCCTCTACCTCCTCCTCTTCCTCCTCTACCCCCTCCTCTATCTCCTCCTCTACCTCCTCCTCTATATCCTCCTCTACCTCCTCCTCTATCTCCCCCTCTACCCCCTCCTCTATCTCCTCCTCTACCTCCTCCTCTTCCTCCTCTACCCCCTCCTCTATCTCCTCCTCTACCTCCTCCTCTTCCTCCTCTACACCCTCCTCTATCTCCTCCTCTACCTCCTCCTCTATCTCCTCCTCTTCCTCCTCCTCTACCTCCTCCTCTATCTCCCCCTCTTCCTCCTGTACCTACTCCTCCACCCCCAGACGGTAGTGTGACAGAGCCAGACATGTCGGCTAGTTTCTGTCCGGACCACAAGGCCCCCATGGTGTTGTTTCTGGACCGTGTGTACGGCGTGGAGGACCAGAGCTTCCTGCTACACCTGTTGGAGGTGGGCTTCCTGCCTGACCTCCGCGCCTCCGCCTCCCTGGACACGGTGAGTAGGAGAGACAAATCAATCTATCAGTCCTTCAGTCAGTAAACCAGTCAGTGAACCAGTCAATGAGTCAGTCACTCAGTCAGTGAACCACTCAGTCAGTCTGTGAACCACTCACTCAGTCAGTGAACCAGTCAATGAGTCAGTCACTCAGTCACTCAGTCAGTGAACCAGTCAGTGAATCAGTCAATGAGTCAGTCACTCAGTCACTCAGTGAACCAGTCAGTCAGTCAGTGAACCAGTCAGTCTGTCAGTAACCCAGTCAGTCAGTCAGTCAGTCAGTGAACCAGTCAGTCAGCCAGTCAGTGAACCAGTCAGTCAGTCAGTCAGTCAGTCAGTCTGTGAACCACTCAGTCAGCCTGTGAACCACTCAGTCAATCAGTGAACCAGCCAGCAAGTCAGTCAGTGAACCAGTCAGTCAGCCAGTCAGTGAACCAGTCAGCCAGTCAGTGAACCAGTCAGTCAGTGAACCAGTCAGTCAGTCAGTGAACCTGTCAGTCAGTCAGTGAACCAGTCAGTCAATGAACCAGTCAGTCAGTCAGTGAACAAGTCAGTCAGTCTGTGAACCAGTCAGTCAGTCTGTGAACCATTCAGTCAGCCAGCCAGTCAGCCAGCCAGTCAGTCAGTCAGTGAACAACTCAGTCAGTCAGTCAGCCAGGTAGTCAGTCAGCCAGTCAGTCAGTCAGTGAACAACTCAGTCAGTCTGTGAACCAGTCAGTTAGTCTGTGAACGTCAGCCAGCCAGTCAGCCAGTCAGCCAGTCAGTCAGTCAGCCAGCCAGCCAGTCAGTCAGTCAGTGAACCAGTCAGTCAGGCTTTCCTGGACACTGTAGGACTGAGCCTTCGTTCGGTCTGTCGTCAGTCAGTCAGACAATGAGAAAACACAACAAACATTCATATATCAATCACCAATCAATCAATATATGTGTTAATTAATCCTCTCCCCATAGCGTGTACTGACTTCTTGTATGTGTAACAACATGTTTATCAAAATACTCTAATGACGACAATCACAGAGTTGATGAGTTGTTATTTTTACTGGGTAAATATTGACTGCTGCTTCTCCATGTGAATCAAGTTAAATGAGGATCCACCACAACAAACTTCTCTCTGATGTATTTTGAGAAAAGTCTGTTGGATCTTAGTGCGTGGTCTTTTTTACTCATCATCCTCTGAAAAAGGAGATAAAACTGCTTTCATCCCAGCTCTGTCTTGTCCTGAGGGAGAGGAGTAGTATTCCCCATGCTGGCACGGAGGCTGTAGCAATGGGAGACCATCGCCATGTGACGGACCTCTGTAATTGCATTTACCCATAATCCTTTGGGAGAGAGAGAGAGAAAGTGATGCTGACAGTCGCCATTTATCTCAATACCTGCTACAACAGTCTGCCTTAGATGTCACCGTGACCTCAGGGATATTATCTGACTCACAGGGGGAACCAAACAGTCTGCCTTAGGGGTCACCGTGGCCTCAGGGATATCATCTGACTCACAGGGGGAACCAAACAGTCTGCCTTAGGGGTCACCGTGGCCTCAGGGATATCATCTGACTCACAGGGGGAACCAAACAGTCTGCCTTAGGGGTCACCGTGACCTCAGGGATATCATCTGACTCACAGGGGGAACCAAACAGTCTCTTGATGTATGGTTGTGTACTTCACGTGCTGAGATTCTCTCTAATTGTAAAGGGGTGTGTAACTGGTGGCAGTGAAGTCAGACGCAGGAGAGCAGAACTAGGTAATAGCCGGAGCAGCTTAATTTCAAAACCAACGGCATAAAGAAATACCCAACATGGGTACAAAACCCGACGCACACCAGTAAACATGTGCACAAGCACTACAAACAAACAATTCCACACAAGGACATGGGGGGAACAGAGGGTTAAATACACAACACTTAATGAGGGAAATGAGAACCAGGTGTGTAGGAAAACAAGACGAAATAAATGGAAAATGAAAAGTGGATCGATGATGGCTAGAAGACAGGTGACGCCGACCGCCGAACGCTGCCCGAACAAGGAGAGGAACTGACTTCGGTGGAAGTCGTGACACTAATAGTTGTTTATAGTGGATAGTTGTTGTTTACAGTGGTTAGTAGTTGTTGTTTACAGTGGTTAGTAGTTGTTGTTTACAGTGATTAGTAGTTGTTTACAGTGGTTAGTAGTTGTTTACAGTGGGGTGTAGTTGTTTACAGTGGGGTGTAGTTGTTTACAGAGGCTAGTAGTTGTTTACAGTGGTTAGTTGTTGTTTACAGTGATTAGTTGTTGTTTACAGTGGTTAGTAGTTGTTTACAGTGATTAGTTGTTTGTTTACAGTGGTTAGTAGTTGTTGTTTACAGTGATTAGTAGTTGTTGTTTACAGTGGTTAGTAGATGTTGTTTACAGTGATTAGTAGATATTGTTTACAGTGGTTAGTAGATGTTGTTTACAGTGGTTAGTATATGTTGTTTACAGTGGTTAGTCGTTGTTTACAGTGGTTAGTCGTTGTTTACAGTGGTTAGTCGTTGTTTACAGTGGTTAGTCGTTGTTTACAGTGGGTAGTAGTTGTTGTTTACAGTGGTTAGTCGTTGTTTACAGTGGTTAGTCGTTGTTTACAGTGGTTAGTTGTTGTTTACAGTGGTTAGTCGTTGTTTACAGTGGTTAGTCGTTGTTTACAGTGGTTAGTCATTGTTTACAGTGGTTAGTTGATGTTTTACAGTGGTTAGTTGTTGTTTACAGTGGGTAGTAGTTGTTGTTTACAGTGGTTAAGTTGTTGTTTTACAGTGGTTAGTTGGGTTAGTGCTAGGTTGGAACACATAACCGCCTGTAGACGTCCAGAACCAGTCCAGAACCAGTAGTTTGTGGGCGCTGTCTTGATGCTTTAGGGAGAAACTGAGCCATAAATAACCCGACTCAAAGGAATTGAGTCAAGAAATCCAGCCTCTGGTCTGTCCGCTCTCATTCACTCTCATGTAAATTCTGTCCTCTGGCTCTAGGATGTGTTAAGCACCACAGAGACGGCTCTGGCCATGAACAGGTACATTGGTTCGGCCCTGCTTCCCCTGCTGACCAGGTGTGCTGACCAGTTCTCGGGTACGGAGCACTACGCGGCGCTCATTGACTCTACCCTCCACACTATCTATCGGCTGTCCAAGGGACGCTCCCTCACCAAGGCCCAAAGAGACTCTATCGAGGAGTGTTTGCTCGCCATCTGCAAGTAAGTATTAACAAAGACTCACACCATGTTATGAACCTCTCAGTCCCCTAAAACCCCTCCGTGGACCTCTAAGGCCGTGCTGATGTCCTGGAGTCTCCTGTAACTATTGGGTTCCCAGTTGTCGACCAATATGTGGTAGCTTTAGGTCAAAGCTAGGGTTGCAAAATTCCAATAATTTTCACAAAATTCATTGGTATTCCAGAATTACTAGTCAGAGTCTTATATTCCAACCTGAGATATCCTCATATTTGACTGTATGTGTCAATCACATGTTTCTCTTCCCTTGCTGCCCTACAGACACCTGCGTCCCTCCATGATGCAGCAGCTGCTGAGACGTCTGGTGTTTGATGTTCCCTTGTTGACAGAGTACTGCAAGATGCCACTCAGGGTAAGATCCCATTCTCACAGAGTACTGCAAGATGCCACTCAGGGTAAGATCCCATTCTCACAGAGTACTGCAAGATGCCACTCAGGGTAAGATCCCATTCTCACAGAGTACTGCAAGATGCCACTCAGGGTAAGATCCCATTCTCACAGAGTACTGCAAGATGCCACTCAGGGTAAGACCCCATCCTCACAGAGTACTGCAAGATGCCACTCAGGGTAAGATCCCATCCTCACAGAGTACTGCAAGATGCCACTCAGGGTAAGATCCCATTCTCACAGAGTACTGCAAGATGCCACTCAGGGTAAGATCCCATTCTCACAGAGTACTGCAAGATGCCACTCAGGGTAAGATCCCATTCTCACAGAGTACTGCAAGATGCCACTCAGGGTAAGATCCCATTCTCACAGAGTACTGCAAGATGCCACTCAGGGTAAGACCCCATCCTCACAGAGTACTGCAAGATGCCACTCAGGGTAAGATCCCATTCTCACAGAGTACTGCAAGATGCCACTCAGGGTAAGATCCCATTCTCACAGAGTACTGCAAGATGCCACTCAGGGTAAGATCCCATACTCACAGAGTACTGCAAGATGCCACTCAGGGTAAGATCCCATTCTCACAGAGTACTGCAAGATGCCACTCAGGGTAAGATCCCATTCTCACAGAGTACTGCAAGATGCCACTCAGGGTAAGATCCCATACTCACAGAGTACTGCAAGATGCCACTCAGGGTAAGATCCTATTCTCACAGAGTACTGCAAGATGCCACTCAGGGTAAGATCCCATTCTCACAGAGTACTGCACGATACCACTCAGGGTAAGATCCCATTCTCACAGAGTACTGCACGATGCCACTCAGGGTAAGATCCCATACTCACAGAGTACCGTAAGGGGCCTGAGGGTTTGTCAACACTAGTCCCCCCCCCTTGTTGGTATGGGTGAGAACAGCTCGGTTGACACCCCTTGCCTCCCTCCCTCCTCTCCCTCTCTCCCTCCCTCCTCTCCCTCTCTCCCTCCCTCCGCTCACATAAACAAGAAGTCTTTACTTCCTCTCTTCATCTCAGTTTCTACTAGTTGTAGTTTTCTGTCTCTCTCTTTCCCCTGGGTGGGGGGGGGGGGGGGGGGGGGCTGATATACTGTAGGTGTGACCGCTGTCTGATGACACGTCTGTCTCACTCCTAGCTAATAACACGGTATCTAGTACAAGTACATGTCGAGTACATACTGTACCTAGAACATTCATTTAAACAGGAAACAGACGTTTACCTACATGTACGTTCATTTGCAGAATTTTAACAGGATATTGATTTGAATAATTAATTGACTTCCAACCGTTTGGAAGAAGACAGGGGTACAAATACCTGAATTTAGAATCAGTGGGAGGGAGATATGTTAACTCTTTTCTGAATTTAGAATCAGTGGGAGGGAGATATGTTAACTCTTTTCTGAATTTAGAATCATTGGGAGGGAGATATGTTAACTCTTTTCTGAATTTAGAATCAGTGGGAGGGAGATATGTTAACTCTTTTCTGAATTTAGAATCAGTGGGAGGGAGATATGTTAACTCTTTTCTGAATTTAGAATCAGTGGGAGGGAGATATGTTAACTCTTTTCTGAATTTAGAATCAGTGGGAGGGAGATATGTTAACTCTTTTCTGAATTTAGAATCAGTGGGAGGGAGTTATGTTAACTCTTTTCTGAATTTAGAATCAGTGGGAGGGAGATATGTTAACTCTTTTCTGAATTTAGAATCAGTGGGAGGGAGATATGTTAACTCTTTTCTGAATTTAGAATCAGTGGGAGGGAGATATGTTAACTCTTTTCTGAATTTAGAATCAGTGGGAGGGAGATATGTTAACTCTTTTCTGAATTTAGAATCAGTGGGAGGGAGATATGTTAACTCTTTTCTGAATTTAGAATCAGTGGGAGGGAGATATGTTAACTCTTTTCTGAATTTAGAATCAGTGGGAGGGAGATATGTTAACTCTTTTCTGAATTTAGAATCAGTGGGAGGGAGATATGTTAACTCTTTTCTGAATTTAGAATCAGTGGGAGGGAGATATGTTAACTCTTTTCTGAATTTAGAATCAGTGGGAGGGAGATATGTTAACTCTTTTCTGAATTTAGAATCAGTGGGAGGGAGATATGTTAACTCTTTTCTGAATTTAGAATCAGTGGGAGGGAGATATGTTAACTCTTTTCTGAATTTAGAATCAGTGGGAGGGAGATATGTTAACTCTTTTCTGAATTTAGAATCAGTGGGAGGGAGATATGTTAACTCTTTTCTGAATTTAGAATCAGTGGGAGGGAGATATGTTAACTCTTTTCTGAATTTAGAATCAGTGGGAGGGAGATATGTTAACTCTTTTCTGAATTTAGAATCAGTGGGAGGGAGATATGTTAACTCTTTTCTGAATTTAGAATCAGTGGGAGGGAGATATGTTAACTCTTTTCTGAATTTAGAATCAGTGGGAGGGAGATATGTTAACTCTTTTCTGAATTTAGAATCAGTGGGAGGGAGATATGTTAACTCTTTTCTGAATTTAGAATCAGTGGGAGGGAGATATGTTAACTCTTTTCTGAATTTAGAATCAGTGGGAGGGAGATATGTTAACTCTTTTCTGAATTTAGAATCAGTGGGAGGGAGATATGTTAACTCTTTTCTGAATTTAGAATCAGTGGGAGGGAGATATGTTAACTCTTTTCTGAATTTAGAATCATTGGGAGGGAGATATGTTAACTCTTTTCTGAATTTAGAATCAGTGGGAGGGAGATATGTTAACTCTTTTCTGAATTTAGAATCAGTGGGAGGGAGATATGTTAACTCTTTTCTGAATTTAGAATCAGTGGGAGGGAGATATGTTAACTCTTTTCTGAATTTAGAATCAGTGGGAGGGAGATATGTTAACTCTTTTCTGAATTTAGAATCAGTGGGAGGGAGATATGTTAACTCTTTTCTGAATTTAGAATCAGTGGGAGGGAGATATGTTAACTCTTTTCTGAATTTAGAATCAGTGGGAGGGAGATATGTTAACTCTTTTCTGAATTTAGAATCAGTGGGAGGGAGATATGTTAACTCTTTTCTGAATTTAGATTCAGTGGGAGGGAGATATGTTAACTCTTTTCTGAATTTAGAATCAGTGGGAGGGAGATATGTTAACTCTTTTCTGAATTTAGAATCATTGGGAGGGAGATATGTTAACTCTTTTCTGAATTTAGAATCAGTGGGAGGGAGATATGTTAACTCTTTTCTGAATTTAGAATCAGTGGGAGGGAGATATGTTAACTCTTTTCTGAATTTAGAATCAGTGGGAGGGAGATATGTTAACTCTTTTCTGAATTTAGAATCAGTGGGAGGGAGATATGTTAACTCTTTTCTGAATTTAGAATCAGTGGGAGGGAGATATGTTAACTCTTTTCTGAATTTAGAATCAGTGGGAGGGAGATATGTTAACTCTTTTCTGAATTTAGAATCAGTGGGAGGGAGATATGTTAACTCTTTTCTGAATTTAGAATCAGTGGGAGGGAGATATGTTAACTCTTTTCTGAATTTAGAATCAGTGGGAGGGAGATATGTTAACTCTTTTCTGAATTTAGAATCAGTGGGAGGGAGATATGTTAACTCTTTTCTGAATTTAGAATCATTGGGAGGGAGATATGTTAACTCTTTTCTGAATTTAGAATCAGTGGGAGGGAGATATGTTAACTCTTTTCTGAATTTAGAATCAGTGGGAGGGAGATATGTTAACTCTTTTCTGAATTTAGAATCAGTGGGAGGGAGATATGTTAACTCTTTTCTGAATTTAGAATCAGTGGGAGGGAGATATGTTAACTCTTTTCTGAATTTAGAATCAGTGGGAGGGAGATATGTTAACTCTTTTCTGAATTTAGAATCAGTGGGAGGGAGATATGTTAACTCTTTTCTGAATTTAGAATCAGTGGGAGGGAGATATGTTAACTCTTTTCTGAATTTAGAATCAGTGGGAGGGAGATATGTTAACTCTTTTCTGAATTTAGAATCAGTGGGAGGGAGATATGTTAACTCTTTTCTGAATTTAGAATCAGTGGGAGGGAGATATGTTAACTCTTTTCTGAATTTAGAATCAGTGGGAGGGAGATATGTTAACTCTTTTCTGAATTTAGAATCAGTGGGAGGGAGATATGTTAACTCTTTTCTGAATTTAGAATCAGTGGGAGGGAGATATGTTAACTCTTTTCTGAATTTAGAATCAGTGGGAGGGAGATATGTTAACTCTTTTCTGAATTTAGAATCAGTGGGAGGGAGATATGTTAACTCTTTTCTGAATTTAGAATCAGTGGGAGGGAGATATGTTAACTCTTTTCTGAATTTAGAATCAGTGGGAGGGAGATATGTTAACTCTTTTCTGAATTTAGAATCAGTGGGAGGGAGATATGTTAACTCTTTTCTGAATTTAGAATCAGTGGGAGGGAGATATGTTAACTCTTTTCTGAATTTAGAATCAGTGGGAGGGAGATATGTTAACTCTTTTCTGAATTTAGAATCAGTGGGAGGGAGATATGTTAACTCTTTTCTGAATTTAGAATCAGTGGGAGGGAGATATGTTAACTCTTTTCTGAATTTAGAATCAGTGGGAGGGAGATATGTTAACTCTTTTCTGAATTTAGAATCAGTGGGAGGGAGATATGTTAACTCTTTTCTGAATTTAGAATCATTGGGAGGGAGATATGTTAACTCTTTTCTGAATTTAGAATCAGTGGGAGGGAGATATGTTAACTCTTTTCTGAATTTAGAATCAGTGGGAGGGAGATATGTTAACTCTTTTCTGAATTTAGAATCAGTGGGAGGGAGATATGTTAACTCTTTTCTGAATTTAGAATCAGTGGGAGGGAGATATGTTAACTCTTTTCTGAATTTAGAATCAGTGGGAGGGAGATATGTTAACTCTTTTCTGAATTTAGAATCAGTGGGAGGGAGATATGTTAACTCTTTTCTGAATTTAGAATCAGTGGGAGGGAGATATGTTAACTCTTTTCTGAATTTAGAATCAGTGGGAGGGAGATATGTTAACTCTTTTCTGAATTTAGATTCAGTGGGAGGGAGATATGTTAACTCTTTTCTGAATTTAGAATCAGTGGGAGGGAGATATGTTAACTCTTTTCTGAATTTAGAATCATTGGGAGGGAGATATGTTAACTCTTTTCTGAATTTAGAATCAGTGGGAGGGAGATATGTTAACTCTTTTCTGAATTTAGAATCAGTGGGAGGGAGATATGTTAACTCTTTTCTGAATTTAGAATCAGTGGGAGGGAGATATGTTAACTCTTTTCTGAATTTAGAATCAGTGGGAGGGAGATATGTTAACTCTTTTCTGAATTTAGAATCAGTGGGAGGGAGATATGTTAACTCTTTTCTGAATTTAGAATCAGTGGGAGGGAGATATGTTAACTCTTTTCTGAATTTAGAATCAGTGGGAGGGAGATATGTTAACTCTTTTCTGAATTTAGAATCAGTGGGAGGGAGATATGTTAACTCTTTTCTGAATTTAGAATCAGTGGGAGGGAGATATGTTAACTCTTTTCTGAATTTAGAATCAGTGGGAGGGAGATATGTTAACTCTTTTCTGAATTTAGAATCATTGGGAGGGAGATATGTTAACTCTTTTCTGAATTTAGAATCAGTGGGAGGGAGATATGTTAACTCTTTTCTGAATTTAGAATCAGTGGGAGGGAGATATGTTAACTCTTTTCTGAATTTAGAATCAGTGGGAGGGAGATATGTTAACTCTTTTCTGAATTTAGAATCAGTGGGAGGGAGATATGTTAACTCTTTTCTGAATTTAGAATCAGTGGGAGGGAGATATGTTAACTCTTTTCTGAATTTAGAATCAGTGGGAGGGAGATATGTTAACTCTTTTCTGAATTTAGAATCAGTGGGAGGGAGATATGTTAACTCTTTTCTGAATTTAGAATCAGTGGGAGGGAGATATGTTAACTCTTTTCTGAATTTAGAATCAGTGGGAGGGAGATATGTTAACTCTTTTCTGAATTTAGAATCAGTGGGAGGGAGATATGTTAACTCTTTTCTGAATTTAGAATCAGTGGGAGGGAGATATGTTAACTCTTTTCTGAATTTAGAATCAGTGGGAGGGAGATATGTTAACTCTTTTCTGAATTTAGAATCAGTGGGAGGGAGATATGTTAACTCTTTTCTGAATTTAGAATCAGTGGGAGGGAGATATGTTAACTCTTTTCTGAATTTAGAATCAGTGGGAGGGAGATATGTTAACTCTTTTCTGAATTTAGAATCAGTGGGAGGGAGATATGTTAACTCTTTTCTGAATTTAGAATCAGTGGGAGGGAGATATGTTAACTCTTTTCTGAATTTAGAATCAGTGGGAGGGAGATATGTTAACTCTTTTCTGAATTTAGAATCAGTGGGAGGGAGATATGTTAACTCTTTTCTGAATTTAGAATCAGTGGGAGGGAGATATGTTAACTCTTTTCTGAATTTAGAATCAGTGGGAGGGAGATATGTTAACTCTTTTCTGAATTTAGAATCAGTGGGAGGGAGATATGTTAACTCTTTTCTGAATTTAGAATCAGTGGGAGGGAGATATGTTAACTCTTTTCTGAATTTAGAATCAGTGGGAGGGAGATATGTTAACTCTTTTCTGAATTTAGAATCAGTGGGAGGGAGATATGTTAACTCTTTTCTGAATTTAGAATCAGTGGGAGGGAGATATGTTAACTCTTTTCTGAATTTAGAATCAGTGGGAGGGAGATATGTTAACTCTTTTCTGAATTTAGAATCAGTGGGAGGGAGATATGTTAACTCTTTTCTGAATTTAGAATCAGTGGGAGGGAGATATGTTAACTCTTTTCTGAATTTAGAATCAGTGGGAGGGAGATATGTTAACTCTTTTCTGAATTTAGAATCAGTGGGAGGGAGATATGTTAACTCTTTTCTGAATTTAGAATCAGTGGGAGGGAGATATGTTAACTCTTTTCTGAATTTAGAATCAGTGGGAGGGAGATATGTTAACTCTTTTCTGAATTTAGAATCAGTGGGAGGGAGATATGTTAACTCTTTTCTGAATTTAGAATCAGTGGGAGGGAGATATGTTAACTCTTTTCTGAATTTAGAATCAGTGGGAGGGAGATATGTTAACTCTTTTCTGAATTTAGAATCAGTGGGAGGGAGATATGTTAACTCTTTTCTGAATTTAGAATCAGTGGGAGGGAGATATGTTAACTCTTTTCTGAATTTAGAATCAGTGGGAGGGAGATATGTTAACTCTTTTCTGAATTTAGAATCAGTGGGAGGGAGATATGTTAACTCTTTTCTGAATTTAGAATCAGTGGGAGGGAGATATGTTAACTCTTTTCTGAATTTATTTCCTCCAACTTCTGAGCACCAAAATGATTCATCTTCATTTCCTCTCATCGTCTTACATTCCACTAGTAGCTACCACCTGGAAGGGTTTCTGGGATACTGACCTCTGCTTTGTGTTTCCTCCAGCTGTTGACTGAACACTATGAGCAGAGCTGGAAGTACTACTGTCTTCCGTCAGGGCTGGGGAGCTCCGGCATGGCCTCAGAGGAAGAACTGCTGCTCACCAAGAAACTCTTCTGGGGAATATTCGACTCGCTCTCAACAAAGGTACGGATGATACTGTTATATGTAATCTACAAACCCTTTGTTCTCCCTCAGGACTGCTTTTACAGTGCCTTCGGGAAAGTATTCAGACCCCTTGACTTTTTCCACATTTTGTTACGTTACAGCATTATTCTAAAATAGATTCATCAATCTACACACAATACCCCATAATTTTGCAAATGTATTAAAAATAAAAAAAACTGCAATATTACATTTACATAAGTATTCAGACCCCTTACTCAGTACTTTGTTGAATCACCTATGGCAGCTATTACAGCCTCGAGTCTTCTAGGGTATGACGCTACAAGCTTGGCACACCTGTATTTGGGGAGTTTCTCCCATTCTTCTCTGCAGATCCTCTCAAGCTCTGTCAACTTGGATGGGGAGCGTTACTGCACAGCTATTTTCAGGTGTCTCCAGAGATCGGGTTCAAGTCCGGGCTCTGGCTGGGCCACTCAAGGACATTCAGGGACTTGTCCCGAAGCCACTCCTGCCTTCTCTTGGCTGTGTGCTTAGGGTCGTTGTCCTGTTGGAAGGTGAACCTTCGCCCCACTCTGAGGTCTTGAGTGCTCTGGAGCAGGTTTTCATCAAGGATCTCTCTGTACTTTGCTCAATTCATCTTTGCCTCGATCCTGACTAGTCTCCCAGTTCCTGCCACTGAAAAACATTCCCAAAGCATGATGCTGCCACCACCATGCTTCACTGTAGGGATGGTGTCAGGTTTCCTCCAGATGTGACACTTGGCATTTAGGCCAAATAGTTCAATCTTGGTTTCATCAGACCAGATAATCTTGTTTCTTATGGTCTGAGAGTCTTTAGATGCCTTTCGGCAAACTCCAAGTGGACTGTCATGTGCCTTTTACTGAAGAGTAGCTTCCGTCTGGCCAGCTCTAGGAAGAGTCTTGGTGGTTCCAAACTTCTTCCATTTAAAAATTATGGGTACCACTGTGTTCTTGGGGGACCATCAATGCTGCAGAAATGTTTTGGTACCCTTCCCCAGATCTGTGCCTCAACACAATCCTGTCTCAGAGGTCTACAGACAATTCCTTCCACCATGCTCTGACATGCACTGTCAACTGTGGGACCTTATATAGACAGGTGTGTGCCTTTCCAAATCATGTCAAATCAATTGAATTCACTACAGGTGGACTCCAATCAAGTTGTAGAACCATCTCAAGGATGACCAATCGAAACAGGATGCATCTGAGCTCAATTTCAAGTCTCATAGCAAAGGGTCTGAATACTTATGTAAATAATGTATTTCTGTTTTAGAGGTTTAATACATTTGAATTCAAATTCAAAAAACCTGTTTTTGTTTGTCATTATGGGGTATTGTGTGTAGATTGCTGAGGATTTTTATTTATTTCATACATTTTAGAATAAGGCTGTAACGTAACAAAATGTATAAAAAGTCAAGGAGTCTGAATACTTTCCGAAGGCACTGTGTATAATGCTAATGGAGGCTTAAAGTCTTACGGTACATGACTTTACGTCTGACTGGCTTACATCTAAAAACCATCACAATCTGGAGTTATAGTCCGGAGCCCAACCCGAATCAATTCTTACAATATCAGGCGAGGGCTGAATATTTTTTTTTTCATGCCACGAAAGGGCCCAGATCCTGGCAAATAGGTCCCTGCTCAATTTAAGCACTGGGTGTTTTCAGAAACCTGT
Organism: Salvelinus alpinus; assembly: GCF_045679555.1. Taxonomy (NCBI): domain Eukaryota; kingdom Metazoa; phylum Chordata; class Actinopteri; order Salmoniformes; family Salmonidae; genus Salvelinus; species Salvelinus alpinus. Next base: position 10,897,355 of record NC_092093.1, on the reverse strand, counting down.
CTTTCCAGGTTCAGTAACTTTTTGTTCTGTTTCCAGGTTCAGTAACTGTTGTTCTGTTTCCAGGTTCAGTATCTGTTGTTCTGTTTCCAGGTTCAGTATCTGTTGTTCTGTTTCCAGGTTCAGCAACTGTTGGTCTGTTTCCAGGTTCAGTAACTGTTGTTCTGTTTCCAGGTTCAGTATCTGTTGGTCTGTTTCCAGGTTCAGTAACTGTTGTTCTGTTTCCAGGTTCAGTAACTGTTGTTCTGTTTCCAGGTTCAGTAACTGTTTTTCTGTTTCCAGGTTCAGTAACTGTTCATCTGTTTCCAGGTTCAGTATCTGTTGTTCTGTTTCCAGGTTCAGTAACTGTTGTTCTGTTTCCAGGTTCAGTAACTGTTGTTCTGTTTCCAGGTTCAGTAACTGTTTTTCTGTTTCCAGGTTCAGTAACTGTTCATCTGTTTCCAGGTTCAGTATCTGTTGGTCTGTTTCCAGGTTCAGCAACTGTTGTTCTGTTTCCAGGTTCAGTATCTGTTGTTCTGTTTCCAGGTTCAGTAACTGTTGTTCTGTTTCCAGGTTCAGTATCTGTTGTTCTGTTTCCAGGTTCAGTAACTGTTGTTCTGTTTCCTGCTTCAGGAACTGTTGTTCTGTTTCCAGGTTCAGTAACTGTTTTTCTGTTTCCAGGTTCAGTAACTGTTGTTCTGTTTCCAGGTTCAGTAACTGTTTTTCTGTTTCCAGGTTCAGTAACTGTTGTTCTGTTTCCAGGTTCAGTATCTGTTGTTCTGTTTCCAGGTCCAGTAACTGTTGTTCTGTTTCCTGCTTCAGGAACTGTTGTTCTGTTTCCAGGTTCAGTAACTGTTTTTCTGTTTCCAGGTCCAGTAACTGTTGTTCTGTTTCCAGGTTCAGTAACTGTTTTTCTGTTTCCAGGTTCAGTATTTGTTGTTCTGTTTCCAGGTTCAGTATTTGTTGTTCTGTTTCCAGGTTCAGGAACTGTTGTTCTGTTTCCAGGTTCAGTATCTGGTTTTCTTTTTCCAGGTTCAGTAACTGTTGTTCTGTTTCCAGGTTCAGTATCTGGTTTTCTTTTTCCAGGTTCAGTATCTGTTTGACTGAGGCTTTTATTATGACTGAGTTTTTTTTAATCACAAGAGTAAGTGTGTCTCTCTAGGAAGCAGAAGAGAGAGGGAGACTGTGAACGGAGCTAAAGTGTCGCTGAAATATGAATAATTTATGAGAATGTGACAGATCACTGCTCTCTGGCTCTGCAGAGTGTTTCTCCTCTCTGTCTGTCTGTCTGTCTGTCTGTCTGTCTGTCTGTCTGTCTGTCTGTCTGTCTGTCTGTCTGTCTGTCTGTCTGTCTGTCTGTCTGTCTGTCTGTCTGTCTGTCTTTCTCTCTGTCTTTCTCTCTGTCTTTCTCTCTCTCTGTCTGTCTGTCTGTCTGTCTGTCTGTCTGTCTGTCTGTCTGTCTTTCTTCCTCTCTCTATTTTTCTCTCTCTCTCTTCTTTGTTATGCTCCCCTCGCTCCCTGCAGGAGCAGACATGTCCTATTTTTACCCAACTACCCATGTCTAAGAGAGCAGGAGATATAATGGCGCCGTAAGGGATGGCTGCTGTTTTTCGGGCCCCTAACCAACTGTGCTATATTGTTTGTTTTTTCACATTGTTCATAACTTATTTTGTACATAAAGTTGCTGCTACCGTCTCTTATGACCAAAAAGAGCTTCTGGACATCAGAACAGCGATTACTCACCTCGAACTGGACAAAGATTTTTTCTTCAATGAGTCCGACGCAAAGGATATACTGCTTTCTGGAGACCAGGCCCAAATCCCCGTCATTCCCATGAAGAAAAGGCAGAGATACAGAGGGAGAAGGTCGGGGTGCCTTGTGAGGATTCAGAGGCGAGTGAGTAAATCACCAATACCATTGGTTCTATTGGCCAATGTGCACTCACTGGAGAATTAACTGGATGATCTATGGTCGAGACTATCCTACCAATGGGATGTTAAAAACTGTAATATCTTATGTTTCACCGAGTCGTGGCTGAACGATGACATGGCTAATTTCGAAGGCCGTCTATTTACTACCGCAAACCGATGCTGGCACTAAGACCGAACTCAACGAGCTGTATAAGGCCATAAGCAAACAAGAAAATGCTCGTCCAGAAGTGGCACTCCTAGTGGCCAGGGACTTTAATGCAGGCAAACTTAAATCCGTTTTACCTCATTTCTACCAGCATGTCACATGTGCAACCAGAGGAAAAACTTGAGACCACCTTTATTCCACACACAGAGACGCGTACAAAGCTCTCCCCCACCCTCCATTTAGCAAATCTGACCATAATTCTATCCTCATGATTCCTGCTTACAAGCAAAAACTAAAGCAGGAAGTACCAGTGACTCGCTTAATACGGAAGTGGTCAGATGATGCGGATGCTACGCTACAGGACTGTTTTGCTAGCACAGACTGGAATATGTTCCGGGATTCGTCCAATGGCATCGAGGAGTATACCACCTCAGTCACTGTTTTCATCAATAAGTGCATTGACGACGTCGTCCCCACAGTGACCGTACGTACATATCCCAACCAGAAGCCACGGATTACAGGCAACAGGCGCACCGAACTAAATGCTAGAGATGCCGCTTTCAAGGAGCGGGACACTAATCCGTAAACTTATAGAAATCCCGCTATGTCCTCAGACAAACCATCAAACAGGCAAAGTGTCAATACAGGACTAAGATTGAATCCTACTACAACGGCTCTGACACTCGTCGGATGTGGCAGGGCTTGCAAACTATTACGGACTACAAAGGGAATCCCAGCCACGAGCTGCCCAGTGACGCAAGCCTACCAGACGAGCTAAATGCCTTTTATGCTCGCTTCGAGGCAAACAACACTGAAGCATGCGTGAGAGCATCAGCTGTTCCAAACGACTGTGTGATCACGCTCTCCGTAGCCGATGTGAGTAAGACCTTTAAACAGGTCAACAGTCACAAGGCCGCTGGGCCAGACCAGACGGATTTCCAGGGCATGTCCTCAGAGCATGCGCAGATCAACTGGCAAGTGTCTTCACTGACATTTTCAACCTCTCCCTGACCAAATCTGTAATACCTACATGTTTCAAGCAGACCACCTTAGTCCCTGTGCCCAAGAATGTGAAGATAACCTGCCTAAATGACTACCACCCCGTAGCACTCATGTCAGGACCTATATACTAGGTGGTGACAGAGGAAGGCCCAAAAGAATTGTCAAAGACTCCAGTCACCCAAGTAAAAGACTGTTCTCTCTGCTACCACAAGGCAAGCGGTACCGGAGCTCCAAGTCTAGGTCCAAAAGGCTCTTTAACAGCTTCTACCCCCAAGCCATAAGACTGCTGAACAATTAATCAAATGTCCACCCGGACTATTTAAATTAACCCCCCCCCCCCCCTTTGTTTTTACACTGCTTCTACTTGCTGTTTATTATCTATGCATAGTCACTTTACCCCTACCTACATGTACAAATTACCTCGACTAACCTGTACCCCCGCACATTGACTCGGTAGCAGTACCCCCTGTATATAGCTTAGTTATCTTCTTACGGCTGAAATCCCGTTAACGGAATCGATTTGACAACAGCCAGTGAAAGTGCAGGGCGCCAAATTCAAACAACAGAAATTTCATAATTAAAATTCCTCAAACATACAAGTATTATACACCATTTTAAAGATCAACTTGTTGTTAATCCCACCACAGTGTCCGATTTCAAAAAGGCTTTACGACGAAAGCACACCATGCAATTATGTTAGGTCAGTGCCTAGTCACAAAAAAAAACATTTTTCCAGCCAAAGAGAGGAGTCACGAAAAACAGGAATAGAGATAAAATTAATCACTAACCTTTGATGATCTTCATCAGATGGCACTTATAGGACTTCATGTTACACAATACATGTATGTTTTGTTCGATAAAGTTCATATTTATATCCAAAAATCTCAGTTTACATTGGCGCGTTATGTTCAGTAATGTTTTGCTTCCAAAACATCTGGTGATTTTGCAGAGAGCCACATCAATTTACAGAAATACTCATCATAAATGTTGATGAAAATACAAGTATTATGCATGGAATTAAAGATATACTTCTCCTTAATGCAACCGCTGTGTCAGATTTCAAAAAAGCTTTACAGCGAAAGCACACCATGGAATAATCTGAGTACAACGCTCAGCGACCAAAACAAGCCATACAGATACCCGCCATGTTGTGGAGTCAACAGAAGTCAGAAATAGCATTATAAATATTCACTTACCTTTGATGATCTTCATCGGAATGCACTCCCAGGAATCCCAGTTCCACAATAAATGTTTGTTTTGTTCGATAAAGTCCATAATTTATGTCCAAATACCTCCTTTTTGTTCGCCCGTTTAGTTCACAAATCCAAATTCACAAGGCGCAGGCACTTAGTCCAGACGAAAAGTCAAAACAGTTCCATTACAGTTCGTAGAAACACGTCAAACGATGTATAGAATCAATCTTTAGGATGTTTTTATCATAAATCTTCAATAATATTCCAACAGGACAATTCCTTTGTCTTTAGAAATGAAAGGGAACGCAGCTGGCTCTCACGGCTGCGCGCATGACTTAGCTCATGGCATTCTGCCAGACCCCTTAGTCAAACAGCTCTTATGATCTCCCCCTTCACAGTAGAAGCCTGAAACAAGGTTCTAAAGACTGTTGACATCTAGTGGAAGCCGTAGGAAGTGCAATCGGACCAAATTTACACTGTATCTTGGATAGGCACATACTTGAAAATCTACAAACCTCAGATTTCCCACTTCCTGGTTGGATTTTATCTCAGGTTTTTGCCTGCCATATGAGTTCTGTTATACTCACAGACATTATTCAAATAGTTTTAGAAACTTCAGAGTGTTTCGTATCCAACTCTACTAATAATATGCATATCTTAGCTTCTGGGCCTGAGTAGCAGGCAGTTTACTCTGGGCACGCTTTTCATCCAAACGTGAAAATAGCGCCACCAGCCATAAGAAGTTATTGTTATGTAATTTTATTGTGTAACTTTTTATTTTATTTTTAACTTTAGTTTATTTAGTAAATATTTTCTTAACTCTATTTCTTGAACTACATTGTTGGTTAAGGGATTCTAAGTAAGCATTTCACGGTAAGGTCTACACCTGTATTCGGCACATATGACAAATAACATTTGATTTGATTTGACAAAGAGACAGAGAGAAAAGAAAGGGAGATAGAACGCGAGAAAGTGACAGACAGTCTGAAGGACTTTCTAATAACTGTTTGTTACCTCAACCCTCTGTTTGTCTCCCCTCTGTCTCCCACTGTCTCTGTATTCTCCCCTCTGTCTCCACCTGTCTCTGTTGTCTCCCCTCTATCTCACCCTGTCTCTGTTTGTCTTCCCTCTGTCTCCCCCTGTCTCTGTTGTCTCCCCTTCTGTCTCCCTCTGTCTCTGTTTATTACCGCACCCCTCGGTCTCCCTGTCTTTGTTGTCACCCTCTGTCTTTTTTCTCCCCCTGTCTCTGTTGTCTCCCCTCTGTCTCCCCTGTCTCTGTTGTCTCCCATCTGTCTCACCTATCTCTGTTGTCTCCCCTTCTGTCCCCCTCTGTCTCTCTTTGTTACCGCACCCCTCTGTCTCCCCCTGTCTCTGTTGTCTCCCCTCTGTCTCCCCCTATCTCTGTTGTCTCCCCTCTATCTCACCCTGTCTCTGTTTGTCTTCCCTCTGTCTCCCCCTGTCTCTGTTTGTCTTCCCTCTGTCTCCCCCTGTCTCTGTTGTCTCCCCTTCTATCCCCCTCTGTCTCTGTTGTCTTCCCTCTGTCTCCCCCTGTCTCTGTTGTCTCCCCTTCGTCTCCCCCTGTCTCTGTTGTCTCCCCTCTATCTCACCCTGTCTCTGTTTGTTTTCCCTCTGTCTCCCCCTGTCTCTGTTTTTTACCTCACCCACTGTCTCCCCCTGTCTCTGTTTTCTCCCCTCTGTCTTCCCCATACAGAAGTTTGACTCTGACCTGTTCAAGACTGCCATGGCCTGTCTGAGTGCCATTGCTGGGGCATTACCACCTGACTATATGGATGCCAGCCCCGGTGTCACCCTGGAGAAGCAGTTATCTGTGGACGCACACGGCAACTTCGACCCCAAACCCATCAACACTGCCAAGTGAGTGGTCTGGGACAGAGAGAGAGGTTTTGACATTTAATAGGTCTTATTGAACCCCTTGCAAAGTGAATTACCCTAATTAGCACACAATTAGCAGACCGTGCACACCACGGGGTGGCAGGGTAGCCTAGTGGTTAGAGCGTTGGGCTAGTAACCGAAAGGTTGCAAGTTCGAATGCCTGAGCTGACAAGGTCGTCTGTCGTTCTGCCCCTGAACAAGGCAGTTAAAACTTAGCTGGGATCCCGTTAACGGGATCGATATGACAACAGCCAGTGAAAGTGCCAAATTCAAAACAACAGAAATCTCATAATTAGAATTCCTCAGACATACAAGTATTTTACACTATTTTAAAGATAAACTTGTTGTTAATCCCACCACAGTGTCCGATTTCAAAAAGGCTTTAGGACGAAAGGACAACATATGTTAGGTCAGCACCTATTCACAGAAAAACACAGCCATTTTTTCCAGCCAAAGAGAGGAGTCACAAAAAGCAGAAATAGAGATAAAATGAATCACTAACCTTTGATGATCTTCATCAGATGACACTCATAGGACTTCATGTTACACATGTATGTTTTGTTTGATAAAGTTCATATTTATATCCAAAAATCTCAGTTTACATTGGCGCGTTATGTTCAGTAATGTTTTGCCTCCAAAACATCCGGTGATTTTGCAGAGAGCCACATCAATTTACAGAAATACTCATAATAAACATTGATAAAAGATACAAGTATTATACATGGAACTTTAGATAAACCTCTCCTTAATGCAACCGCTGTGTCAGATTTTAAAAGTACTTAACGGAAAAAGCACACCATGCTATAATCTGAGTACAGCGCTCAGAGCCCAAACAAGCCATGAAGATATCCACCATGTTTTGGAGTCAACAGATGTCAGAATAGCATAATAAATATTCACTTACCTTTGATGATCTTCATCAGAATGCACTCCCAGGAATCCCAGTTCCACAATAAATGTTTGATTTGTTCCATAAAGTCCATCATTTATGTCCAAATACCTCCTTTTTGTTTGCGCGTTCAGTACACTATCCAAACTCACAACGCGCGGGCAAGTCCAGGCGAAAGTTCAGATGAAAAGTCATATTACAGTTCATAGAAACATGTCAAACGAAGTATTGAATCAATCTTTAGGATGTTTTTAACATAAATCTTCAATAATGTTCCAACCAGAGAATTCCTTTGTCTTCAGAAATGCAAGGGAACTCAAGCTAACTCTCTCACGTGAACACGCCTGGTCAGCTCATGGCACTTTGCCAGACCCATGACTCAAAGAGCCCTCATTCCCCCCTCCTTCACAGTAGAAGCATCAAACAATGTTCTAAAGACTGTTGACATCTAGTGGAAGCCTTAGGAAGTGCAGTATGACCAATATCCCACTCTATATTCGATAGGCGATGAGTTGAAAACCTACAAACCTCAGATTTCCCACTTCCTGGTTGGATTTTTTCTCAGGTTTTTGCCTGCCATATGAGTTCTGTTATACTCACAGACATCATTCAAACAGTTTTAGAAACTTCAGAGTGTTTTCTATCTATCTAATAATAAATCTACTAATAATATGCATATATTAGCAACTGGTTCTGAGTAGCAGGCAGTTTACTCTGGGCACCTTATTCATCCAAGCTACTCAATACTGCCCCCAGCCATAAGAAGTTATTAACCCACTGTTCCTAGGCCGTCATTGAAAAAAATTATTTGTTCTTAACTGACTTGCCTAGTTAAATAAAGGTCAAATAAAAATATATAAAAAAAGGTCAGGATCCACAGAACACACAGCCTCATTACAACACCATGTACTAAAAGATGGGAGCAGAGGGAGACTAGCCCTACTGCACTAGATGTATAGGTTGTATTAAAATGAAGGACTAACATTGGTGTATGTCTTCTCCTTCTTTCTAGTATGTCCCTTCCAGAGAAACTGGACTACATCGCCAACAAGTTTGCAGAGCATTCGCACGTAAAATGGTCCTCAGAGAAGGTACTGACTGTAACCTCAACAACTAGGTTCAAACGCTGCCTTTCCTATGTAAGAGTCTGAATGTAAGGTCTTTACATGGCCTAACTCCTAGACTAACATGGCTTAACTCCTAGACTAACATCAAATCAAATCAAATTTATTTATATGGCCCTTCTTACATCAGCTGATATCTCAAAGTGCTGTACAGAAACCCAGCCTAAAACCCTAAAACCCAGCCTAAAATCATTGAGAGTATCTCCTGCTCCTGCTGTCTCTAGAGAGTTGAAAACAGCAGGTCATGGGACAGGTAGCACGTCCGGTGAAGAGGTCAGGGTTCCATAGCCGCAGGCAGAACAGTTGAAACTGGAGCAGCAGCACGGCCAGGTGGACTGGGGACAGCAAGGAGTCACCATGCCAGGTAGTCCTGAGGCATGGTCCTAGGGCTCAGGTCTCCCGAGAGAGAGAAAGAGAGAAAGAGAGAATTAGAGAGAGCATACTTAAATTCACACAGGACACTGGAGAAATACTCCAGATATAACAGACTGACCCTAGCCCCCCGACACATAAACTACTGCAGCATAAATACTGGAGGCTGAGACAGGAGGGGTCAGGAGACACTGTGGCCCCATCCGATGATACTCCCGGACAGGGCCAAACAGGAAGGATATAACCCCACCCACTTTGCCAAAGCACAGCCCCCACACCACTAGAGGGATAACTTCAACCACCAACTTACCATCCTGAGACAAGACCAAGTATAGCCCACAAAGATCTCCGCCACGGCACAACCCAAGGGGGGGGGGGCGCCAACCCAGACAGGAAGACCGCGTCAGTGACTCAACCCACTCAAGTGACGCACACCTCCTAGGGACGGCATGAAAGAGCACCAGTAAGCCAGTGACTCAGCCCCTGTAATAGGGTTAGAGGCAGAGAATCCCAGTGGAGAGAGGGGAACCGGCCAGGGAGACAGCAAGGGCGGTTCGTTGCTCCAGAGCCTTTCCGTTCACCTTCACACTCCTGGGCCAGACTACACTCAATCATAGGACCCACTGAAGAGATGAGTCTTCAATAAAGACTTAAAGGTTGAGACCGAGTCTGCGTCTCTCACATGGGTAGGCAAACCATTCCATAAAAATGGAGCTCTATAGGAGAAAGCCCTGCCTCCAGCTGTTTGCTTAGAAATTCTAGGAACAATTCGGAGGCCTGCGTCTTGTACGTGTAGGTATGTACGGCAGGACCAACTCGGGAAGATAGGTAGGAGCAAGCCCATGTAATGCTTTGTAGGTTAGCAGTAAAACCTTGAAATCAGCCCTTGCCTTAACAGGAAGCCAGTGTAGGGAGGCTAGCATTGGAGTAATATGATCCAATTTTTTGGTTCTAGTCAGGATTCTAGCAGCCGTATTTAGCACTAACGGAAGTTTATTTAGTGCTTTATCCGGGTAGCCGGAAAGTAGAGCATTGCAGTAGTCTAACCTAGAAGTAATAAAAACATGGCCTAACTCCTGGACTAACACGGCCTTACTCCTGGACTAACATGGCCTTACTCCTTGACTAACACGGCCTTACTCCTGGACTAACACGGCCTTACTCCTTGACTAACACGGCCTTACTCCTGGACTAACACGGCCTAACTCCTGAACTAACATGGCCTAACTCCTGGACTAACATGGCCTTACTCCTTGACTAACACGGCCTTACTCCTGGACTAACACGGCCTAACTCCTGGACTAACATGGCCTAACTCCTGGACTAACATGGACTAACACGGCCTAACTCCTGAACTAACACGGCCTAACTCCTGGACTAACATGGCCTTACTCCTGGACTAACATGGCCTTACTCCTGAACTAACACGGCCTAACTCCTGGACTAACATGGCCTTACTCCTTGACTAACACGGCCTTACTCCTGGACTAACACGGCCTAACTCCTGGACTAACATGGTTTAACTCCTGAACTAACATGGCCTTACTCCTGGACTAACATGGCCTTACTCCTTGACTAACATGGCCTTACTCCTGGACTAACATGGTTTAACTCCTGAACTAACACGGCCTAACTCCTGAACTAACATGGCCTAACTCCTGGACTAACATGGACTAACTCCTGGACTAACATGGCCTAACACGGCCTAACTCCTGAACTAACACGGCCTAACTCCTGGACTAACATGGCCTTACTCCTTGACTAACACGGCCTTACTCCTGGACTAACACGGCCTAACTCCTGAACTAACATGGCCTAACTCCTGGACTAACATGGCCTTACTCCTTGACTAACACGGCCTTACTCCTGGACTAACACGGCCTAACTCCTGGACTAACATGGCCTAACTCCTGGACTAACATGGACTAACACGGCCTAACTCCTGAACTAACACGGCCTAACTCCTGGACTAACATGGCCTTACTCCTGGACTAACATGGCCTTACTCCTGGACTAACATGGTTTAACTCCTGAACTAACACGGCCTAACTCCTGGACTAACATGGTTTAACTCCTGAACTAACATGGCCTTACTCCTGAACTAACATGGCCTAACATGGCCTAACTCCTGAACTAACATGGCCTTACTCCTGAACTAACATGGCCTTACTCCTGGACTAACATGGCCTTACTCCTTGACTAACATGGCCTAACTCCTGGACTAACATGGTTTAACTCCTGAACTAACATGGCCTTACTCCTGAACTAACATGGCCTAACATGGCCTAACTCCTGAACTAACATGGCCTTACTCCTGAACTAACATGGCCTTACTCCTGGACTAACATGGCCTTACTCCTGAACTAACATGGCCTTACTCCTGGACTAACATGGCCTTACTCCTTGACTAACATGGCCTAACTCCTGGACTAACATGGACTAACTCCTGGACTAACATGGCCTAACACGGCCTAACTCCTGAACTAACACGGCCTAACTCCTGAACTAACATGGCCTTACTCCTGGACTAACATGAACTAACACGGCCTAACTCCTGAACTAACACGGCCTTACTCCTGAACTAACATGGCCTAACACGGCCTAACTCCTGAACTAACACGGCCTTACTCCTGAACTAACATGGCCTTACTCCTGAACTAACATGACCTTACTCCTGGACTAACATGGTTTAACACGGCCTAACTCCTGAACTAACACGGCCTTACTCCTGAACTAACATGGCCTTACTCCTGAACTAACATGGACTAACTCCTGGACTAACATGGCCTAACACGGCCTAACTCCTGAACTAACACGGCCTTACTCCTGAACTAACATGACCTTACTCCTGGACTAACATGGTTTAACTCCTGAACTAACACGGCCTAACTCCTGGACTAACACGGCCTAACTCCTGAACTAACATGGCCTAACTCCTGGACTAACATGGCCTAACTCCTGGACTAACATGGCCTAACTCCTGGACTAACATGGCCTAACTCCTGGACTAACACGGCCTAACTCCTGGACTAACACGGCCTAACTCCTGGACTAACATGGCCTAACTCCTGGACTAACACGGCCTAACTCCTGGACTAACACGGCCTAACTCCTGGACTAACACGGCCTAACTCCTGGACTAACATGGCCTAACTCCTGAACTAACACGGCCTAACTCCGGGACTAACATGGCCTAACTCCTGGACTAACATGGTTTAACTCTTGATCTCCAGGTGACAGCGGGATGGAAAATGGGAGAGTGCGTAGATGATGATGCCAAAACTCACCCTCTGCTGAAGCCTTACAAGTCACTGAGTGAGAAGGTACTGTTGATATTATAACCCTAATCTGTCACTCAGTTAGAAGGTACTGTTGATATTATAACCCTAATCTGTCACTCAGTTAGAAGGTACTGTTGATACTATAACCCTAATCTGTCACTGAGTGAGAAGGTACTGTTGATACTATAACCCTAATCTGTCACTGAGTGAGAAGGTACTGTTGATACTATAACCCTAATCTGTCACTCAGTTAGAAGGTACTGTTGATATTATAACCCTAATCTGTCACTCAGTTAGAAGGTACTGTTGATACTATAAACCTAATCTATCACTCAGTTAGAAGGTAATGTTGATACTATAAACCTAATCTATCACTCAGTTAGAAGGTAATGTTGATACTATAAACCTAATCTATCACTCAGTTAGAAGGTACTGTTGATATTATAACCCTAATCTGTCACTCAGTTAGAATGTAATGTTGATACTACAACCCTAATCTGTCACTCAGTTAGAAGGTAATGTTGATACTATAAACCTAATCTATCACTCAGTTAGAAGGTAATGTTGATACTATAAACCTAATCTATCACTCAGTTAGAATGTAATGTTGATACTATAACCCTAATCTGTCACTCAGTTAGAATGTAATGTTGATACTATAAACCTAATCTGTCACTCAGTTAGGATGTAATGTTGATACTATAACCCTAATCTGTCACTCAGTTAGAATGTAATGTTGATACTATAACCCTAATCTGTCACTCAGTTAGAATGTAATGTTGATACTATAAACCTAATCTGTCACTCAGTTAGAATGTACTGTTGATACTATAACCCTAATCTGTCACTCAGTTAGAATGTAATGTTGATACTATAAACCTAATCTGTCACTCAGTTAGAAGGTACTGTTGATATTATAACCCTAATCTGTCACTCAGTGTGAAGGTACTGTTGATATTATAACCCTAATCTGTCACTCAGTGTGAAGGTACTGTTGATACTATAAACCTAATCTGTCACTCAGTTAGAATGTAATGTTGATACTATAACCCTAATCTGTCACTCAGTTAGAAGGTACTGTTGATACTATAACCCTAATCTGTCACTCAGTTAGAAGGTACTGTTGATACTATAACCCTAATCTGTCACTCAGTTAGAAGGTAATGTTGATACTATAAACCTAATCTATCACTCAGTTAGAATGTAATGTTGATACTATAAACCTAATCTATCACTCAGTTAGAAGGTAATGTTGATACTATAACACAAATCTCAGAATCCAGAAACACATTTTCTCTGCAGTAGCTACAGTAGCTAGCTAACAATCTGTCACGAGAGACTGATTGAAAGGGTAATTTATTGTACATTGTGTGCCTGTGTCTGTGTTTGTAGGAGAGGGAGACGTACCGCTGGCCAGTGAAGGAGTCTCTAAAGAGTATGTTAGCTATAGGCTGGAACATGGAGAGGACCAAAGAGGGAGAGGCCATGTTCATCGAGAAACAAAGCAAGATCTCAGAGTCCACTCAGGTAGTGTGTTTGTGTATATATACTGTACGTTGAACGGCTAACATTTCCCACATCAATACACCATATCACCGATTTTATTTAACGATTCACTGTATTATCTTTTAATGTTGACAGGATAACGATAACGAATTCATCCCGGAACCACCATTGGATCTGAACAATATTACTCTATCCAGAGAGTTGCAGGTTGTTGTCATGGATCAATTGCTATGTTTTTATATTGTGGTTATTGAACAATGTTCTCCATAATGTTTTACCCTCTATCAAGTCATGATACTATATAATGTAATATGACATCACATCTGATGTCATGTTACTAAGCAGGTACAGTGTGCTGTGGGCCATGGGCGGTGCTCTGCACTCCACACCAGACCTGGGTTCACATGCTATTGGAATTTCGTATGCTTTGTTTGAGACTACCTTTTTCCAATGAGACAAAATAGAAAAAGTCCCAAAAAGTACTAACCCCACCCGCCTGCTAATCCAAGAAGGCTAAAGCAAACGCTCAGAAGTATTTGGAAGATTTAAAATAGTATTGGAACTCAGGTCTGCTGGAGTGCGGGGTTTCCCAATATCGGTCCTGGGCCCCTTTCCCAGGTGCATGTTGTGTTTTTTTGCCCATAGCACTACACAGCTGATTCAAATAACAACTCATCAAGATTTGGCTATTTGAATCAGCTGTGGACTGAGTTTGGGAAACCCTGCCTGTAGTAGGTTCATCGTGACACATCCAAAGCACTGACTGTTTTCATGTCCATGTGTGTGTGTGTGTGTGTCCCCTGTAGGGGATGGTGGAGGTCGTAGCAGAGAACTACCACAACATCTGGGCCAAGAAGAAGAAAGCTGAGCTGAACAGTAAAGGTGTGTAGTTAACCACCAGGCCCGTCATCCCTTGTAATCACACAGGAATAATGCATGCTAAATGTGTGTGGGAAGTGTATGTTAAAGTTTATGTAAGATGTGGGTATACGTATATATATATATATATATACAGTTGAAGTCGGAAGTTTACATACACCTTAGCCAAATACATTTGAACTCAGTTTTTCACAATTCCTGACATTTAATCCTAGTAAAAATGCCCCGTCTTAAGTCAGTTAGGATCACCACTTTATTGTAAGACTGTGAAATGTCAGAATAATAGTAGAGAGAATGATTTATTTCAGCTTTTATTTCTTTCATCACATTCCCAGTGGGTCAGAAGTTTAAATACACTCAATTAGTATTTGGTAGCATTGCCTTTAAATTGTTTAACTTGGGTCAAACGTCTCGGGTAGCCTTCCACAAGCTTCCCACAATAAGTTGGGTGAATTTTGGCCCATTCCTCCTGACTGAACTGGTGTAACTGAGTCAGGTTTGTAGGCCTCCTTACTCGCACACACTTTTTCAGTTCTGCCCACAAATGTTCTATATTGATTGAGGTCAGGGCTTTGTGATGGCCACTCCAATAACTTGACTTTGTTGTCCTTAAGCCATATTGCAACAACTTTGGAAGTATGCTTGGGGTCAGTGTCCATTTGGAAGACCCATTTGCGACAAAGCTTTAACTTCCTGACTGATGTCTTGAGATGTTGCTTCAATATATCCACATGATTTTCCTGCCTCATGTTGCCATCTATTTTGTGAAGTACACCAGTCCCTCCTGCAGCAAAGCGCTCCCACAACATGATGCTGCCACCCCCATGCTTCAAGGTTGGGATGGTGTTCTTCGGCTTGCAAGCCTCCCCCTTTTTCCTCCAACCATAACGATGATCATTATGGCCAAACAGTTCTATTTTTGTTTCATCAGACCAGAGGACATTTCTCTGAGGACATTTCATTGATCTTTGTCCCCATGTGCAGTTGCAAACCGTAGTCTGGCTTTTTTATGGCGGTTTTAGAGCAGTGGCTTCTTCCTTGCTGATTGGCCTTTCAGGTTATGTCGATATAGGACTCGCTTTACTGTAGATATAGATAATTTTGTACCTGTTTCCTCCTTCGTCTTCACAAGGTCCTTTGCTGTTGTTCTGGGATTGATTTGCACTTTTTTGCACCAAAGTACGTTCATCTCTAGGAGACAGAACGCGTCTCCTTCCTGAGTGGTATGACGGCTGTGTGGTCCCATGGTGTTTATACTTGCGTACTATTGTTTGTACAGATGAACATGGTACCTTCAGGCGTTTGGAAATTGCTCCCAAGGATGAACCAGACTTGTGGATGTCGACATACAGTATATACATACTGGTCTTGGCTGATTTCTTTTGATTTTCCCATGATGTCAAGCAAAGAGGCACTGAGTTTGAAGTTAGGCCTTGAAATACATCCACAGATACACCAATTGACTCAAATGATGTCAATTAGCCTATCAGAAGCTTCTAAAGCCATGACATAATTTTTGGGAATATTCCAAGCTGTTTAAAAGCACCGTCAACTTAGTGTATGTAAACTTCTGACCCACTGGAATTGTGATACAGTGAATTATAAGTGAAATAATCTGTCTGTAAACAATTTTTGGGAAAATTACTTGGGTCATGCACAAAGTAGATGTCCTAACAGACTTGCCAAAACTATCGTTTGTTAATGAGAAATTTGCGGAGTGGTTGAAAAGTGATTTTAATGACTCCAACCTAAGTCTATGTAAACTTCCGACTTCAACCGGAATGCCAAAACTATAGTTTTGTAGTAACCAAAAACAGTTAAAGTAGCCACCCTTTGCCTTGATGACAGCTTTTCACACTCTTGTGACACGGAAGGGGTGGAATACAGAAGATAGCCCTATTTGGTAAAATACCAAGTCCATATTATGGCAAGAACAGCTCAAATAAGCAAAGAGAAACAACAGTCCATCATTACTTTAAGACATGAAGGTCAGTCAATGTGGAACATTTCAAGAACTTTGAATGTTTTTTCAAGTGCAGTCGCAAAAACCATCAAGCACTATGATAAAATTGGCTCTCATGAGGACCGCCACAGGAACGGAAGACCAAGAGTTACCTCTGCTGCAAAGTTCATTAGCGTTAACTCCACGTCAGAAATTGCAGCCCAAATAAATGCTTCACGGAGTTCATGTAACAGACACATCTCAACATCAACTGTTCAGAGGAGACTGCGTGAATCAGGCCTTCATGGTCGAATTGCTGCAAAGAAACCACTACTAAAGGACACCAATAATAAGAAGAGACTCGCTTGGGCCAAGAAACACGAGCAGTGTACATTAGACCTGTGGAAATCTGTCGCTTAGTCTGATGAGTCAAACTTTTTGGTGCCAGGCCTCCCGGGTGGCGCAGCGGTCTAGGGCACTGCATCGCAGTGCTAGCTGTGCCACCAGAGATTCTGGGTTCGAGCCCAGGCTCTGTCGCAGCCGTCCGTGACTGGGAGGCACATGGGGTGGTGCACAATTTGCCTAGCGTCGTCCGGGTTAGGGAGGGTTTGGCCGGCAGGGATGTTCTTGTCTCAACGTGCCCTAGCAACTCCTGTGGCGGGCCGGGCGCAGTGCACGCTTACCAGGTCGCCAGGTGTACGGTGTTTCCTCTGACACATTGGTGAGGCTGGCTTCCGGGATGGATGTGCATTGTGTCAAGAAGCAGTGTGGCGTGGTTGGGTTGTGTTTCGGAGGATGCATGGCTCTCGACCTTCGCCTCTCCTGAGTCCGTACGGGAGTTGCAGCGTTGAGACAAGACAGTAACTACAATTGGATACCACGAAAAAGGGGTAAAATATGTTGTTGTTTTTTTTATGTTTGGTTCCAACCGCTGTGTCTTTATCAGATGCAGAGAAGGTGATCGGATGATCTCCACATGTGTGGTTCCCACTGAATCATGGAGGAGTAGGTGTGATGTTGTGGGGCTGCTTTACTGGTGACGCTGTAAGGCTACCACAGCATTCTTCAGCAATACGCCATCACATCTGGTTTGCGCTTAGTGGGACTATCATTTGTTTTTCAACACACCTCCAGGCTGTGTAAGGGATATTTGACCAAGAGGGAGAGTGATGGAGTGCTGCATCAGATGAACTGGCCTCCACAGTCACCCGACCTCAACCCAATTGAGATTATTTGGGATGAGTTGGACCGCAGAGTGAAGAAAAAGCAGCCAACAAGTGCTCAACATATGTGGTAACTCCTTCAAGACTGTTGGAAAAGCATTCCTCATGAAGCTGGTTGAGAGAATGCCAAGAGTGTGAAAAGCTGTCATCAAGGCAAAGGGTGGCTACTTTGAAGAATATAAAATATGTTCAACACTTTTTTGGTTACTACATGATTCCCTATGTGTTATTTCATATTTTTGATGTCTTCACTATTATTCCGCAATGTAGAAAATATTAAAACTAAGAAAAACCCTTGAATGAGTAGCTGTTCTAAAACGTTTGACCGGTAGTGTATATGTAGGTTTATATATATTTTATTATATATATATATATATATATATATGTTATAAATATACACAACCATTCAAAAGTTTGGTGTCACTTTGTAATGTCCTTGTTTTTGAAAGGAAAGCACATTTTTTGTCTTTTAAAATAACATCAAATTGATCAGAAATACAGTTTAGACATTGTTAATGTAACTGACTATTGTAGCTGGAAACGGCTGATTTTTAATGGAATATTTACATAAGTGTACAGAGGCCCATTATCAGCAGCTATCACTCCTGTGTTCCAATGGCATGTTGTGTTAGCTAATCCAAGTTTATCATTTTAAAGGCTAATTGATCATTAGAAAACCATTTTGCAATTATGTTAGCACAGCTAAAAACTGTCGTGCTGATTAAAGAAGCAATAAAACTGGCCTCCTTTGGACTAGTTGAGTATCAGGAGCATCAGGGTTTGTTGGTTCGATTACAGACACAAAAATGGCCAGAAACAAATAACTTTCTTCTGAAACTCGTTAGTCTATTCTTGTTCTGAGAAATTGCCAAGAACCTGAAGATCTCGTACAACGCTGTGTACTACTTACTTCACAGAACAGCGCAAACTGGCTCTAACCAGAATAGAAAGACAAGTGGGAAGTCCCGGTGCACAACTGAGCAAGAGGACAGTTTGCTTTTCTTTCAAAACAAGGACATTTCTAAGTGCCCCAAACGTTTGAACGGTAGTGTATATGTAGGTATATACTGTATGTATAGATGTGGGTGTATATATATGTATATGTATATATATATATATATATATATATATATATATATATATATATGTGTATATATATATATATGTATATACTGTATATATATATACAGTGGGGAGAACAAGTATTTGATACACTGCCGATTTTGCAGGTTTTCCTACTTACAAAGCATGTAGAGGTCTGTAATTTTTATCATAGGTACACTTCAACTGTGAGAGACGGAATCTAAAACAAAAATCCAGAAAATCACATTGTATGATTTTTAAGTAATTAATTTGCATTTTATTGCATGACATAAGTATTTGATCACCTACCAACCAGTAAGAATTCCGGCTCTCACAGACCTGTTAGTTTTTCTTTAAGAAGCCCTCCTGTTCTCCACTCATTACCTGTATTAACTGCACCTGTTTGAACTCGTTACCTGTATAAAAGACACCTGTCCACACACTCAATCAAACAGACTCCAACCTCTCCACAATGGCCAAGACCAGAGAGCTGTGTAAGGACATCAGGGTTAAATTGTAGACCTGCACAAGGCTGGGATGGGCTACAGGACAATAGGCAAGCAGCTTGGGGAGAAGGCAACAACTGTTGGCGCAATTATTAGAAAATGGAAGAAGTTGAAGATGACGGTCAATCACCCTCGGTCTGGGGCTCCATGCAAGATCTCACCTCGTGGTGCATCAATGATCATGAGGAAGGTGAGGGATCAGCCCAGAACTACCCGGCAGGACCTGGTCAATGACCTGAAGAGAGCTGGGACCACAGTCTCAAAGAAAACCATTAGTAACACACTACGCCGTCACAGATTAAAATCCTGCAGCGCACGCAAGGTCCCCCTGCTCAAGCCAGCGCATGTCCAGGCCTGTCTGAAGTTTGCCAATGACCATCTGGATGATCCAGAGGAGGAATGGGAGAAGGTCATGTGGTCTGATGAGACAAAAATAGAGCCTTTTGGTCTAAAATCCACTCGCCGTGTTTGGAGGAAGAAGAAGGATGAGGACAACCAAGAACACCATCCCAACCGTGAAGCATGGAGGTGGAAACATCATTCTTTGGGGATGCTTTTCTGCAAAGGGGACAGGGCGACTTCACCGTATTGAGGGGAGGATGGATGGGGCCATGTATCGCGAGATCTTGGCCAACAACCTCCTTCCCTCAGTAAGAGCATTGAAGATGGGTCGTGGCTGAGTCTTCCAGCATGACAACAACCCGAAACACACAGCCAGGGCAACTAAGGAGTGGCTCCGTAAGAAGCATCTCAAGGTCCTGGAGTGGCCTAGCCAGTCTCCAGACCTGAACCCAATAGAAAATCTTTGGAGGGAGCTGAAAGTCCGTATTGCCCAGCGACAGCCCCGAAACCTGAAGGATCTAGAGAAGGTCTGTATGGAGGAGTGGGCCAAAATCCCTGCTGCAGTGTGTGCAAACCTGGTCAAGAACTACAGGAAACGTATGATCTCTGTAATTGCAAACAAAGGTTTCTGTACCAAATATTAAGGTCTGCTTTTCTGATGTATCAAATACTTATGTCATGCAATAAAATGCAAATTAATTACTTAAAAATCATACAATGTGATTTTCTGGATTTTTGTTTTAGATTCCGTCTCTCACAGTTGAAGTGTACCTATGATAAAAATTACAGACCTCCACATGCTTTGTAAGTAGGAAAACCTGCAAAATCGGCAGTGTATCAAATACTTGTTCTCCCCACTGTATGTATATACTGTATGTATATACTGTATGTTTGTGAAAGTGGAGCCACTGTTTGATGTGTTTGCTGTCTGTCTCAGGAGGAGGGAGCCACCCATTGTTGGTGCCCTATGACACTCTGACAGCCAAGGAGAAATACAGAGACAGAGAGAAGGTCCAGGATCTCTTTAAATTTCTTCAGATCAATGGATACACTATCACCAGGTCAGACTCTCCCCCTAACTATCTCACCGTATACTGCATCTGTCTGTTACCACAGAGGACGTGAAATCAATCAGTTAACCAATCAGTCCATCACTGTTTCTTACATTCTGTCATGTCATGTTCAGTGGGATAGTTCAATGTTTTGAAATGGAAGAGATGCCACCTGAACTTCAAGTCCATTGAGAAGAAATGCTTTGAAAATGTTTCTCCTGTTTGCGCCTGAAGATTCAGATCAAAGTCACCTGTAATACAATAGTATTATTACTGTAATACAGTAGTATTATTACTGTAATACAGTAGTATTACTACTGTAATACAGTAGTATTACAGTAATCAGCAGACTAAAACAGTAATCAACTGACTTAAACAGTAATCGGCAGACTTAAACAGTAATCGGCAGACTAAAACAGTAATCGGCAGACTTAAACAGTAATCGGCTGACTTAAACAGTAATCAGCACTGTTTAAGTCAGATCAATGAAGTTCTATTGTGTCTTATCTTATTGATGTTCTGCAGAGGCCTGAAGGACATGGAGCAAGACTCATTGTCCATGGAGAAGAGGTTTGCTTACACGTTCCTCAAGAGGTTGCTGAAGAATGTGGACTCAGCTCAGGAGTTCATCGCCCACCTAGGTGAGTCCACTCAGACATTTGATGAATATGCTTTCAAATATGGAATTGAGAATTTAGTTAAGTGTCTAGTTTAAATTGTATACGTCTTTGAAACCTGTTTTTTCCAGAGGCCATGGCTACCAGCGGGAAGACAGACAAATCGCCTCACGATCAGGAAATCAAGTTCTTCGCCAAGGTATGGATGTACAGTCTTTCAACAATAGACAGGAAATTAATTGTTGACACTGTGGAATAAGCTCTCTAAGCTCTGCCTTGATCCACCCCTTCTTCTCCCAACCTGCCCTACAGGTGCTGCTACCACTCATAGACATGTACTTTAAGAATCACAGCATGTACTTCCTGTCCTCGCCCAGTAAGAACCTGAGCAGCAGTGGCTACGCCTCTAACAAGGAGAAGGAGATGATCACCAGGTAAGGTACCAGTAGCAGACACACTGGTGAATGACAATGTTGGCAGTCTGAACTCAACTCAATTCCCAGCCACAGTTTTCTAATGAGAGTCACTTATTCATAGACACTTCCAATTGACCTGATAGGATCAGATAGGTGTAAGCTATAATGGAGTACATTTCACCTAGCCTGGTGTCTAGGGAAGGTAGTTATAGATTGATTTCAGACTGGGCACTACAATACACATGTGAAACTTGTGACCAATTTTTTTCTTGTTTTCCTCAGTTTGTTTTCTTCTTCTCTCCTTTCTTTATCTGGTTATTTCATTGCCTTTGCTCTCCTATATTTATCTGCTTATTTCATTGCCTTTCCTCTCCTATATGTATCTGGTTATTTCATTGCCTTTCCTCTCCTATTTTTATCTGGTTATTTCATTGCCTTTCCTATCCTATATTTATCTGGTTATTTCATTGCCTTTCCTATCCTATATTTATCTGGTTATTTCATTGCCTTTCCTCTCCTATGTTTTACAGCCTGTTCTGTAAGATGGCAGCTCTTGTCAGACACAGGATTTCCCTCTTTGGTAAGGACCTCGGTCAATGCCTTTACCAGTGTGTCAGGCCTTTACCAGTGTGTCAATGCCTTTACCAGTGTGTCAATGCCTTTACCAGTGTGTCAATGCCTTTACCAGTGTGCCAGGCCTTTACCAGTGTGCCAGGCCATTACCAGTGTGCCAGGCCTTTACCGGTGTGCCAGGCCTTTACCAGTGTGTCAATGCCTTTACCAGTGTGCCAGGCCTTTACCAGTGTGTCAATGCCTTTACCAGTGTGCCAGGCCTTTACCAGTGTGCCAGGCCTTTACCAGTGTGTCAATGCCTTTACCAGTGTGCCAGGCCATTACCAGTGTGCCAGGCCTTTACCGGTGTGCCAGGCCTTTACCAGTGTGTCAATGCCTTTACCAGTGTGCCAGGCCTTTACCAGTGTGCCAGGCCTTTACCAGTGTGTCAATGCCTTTACCAGTGTGCCAGGCCTTTACCAGTGTGCCAGGCCTTTACCAGTGTGCCAGGCCTTTACCAGTGTGTCAATGCCTTTACCAGTGTGCCAGGCCTTTACCAGTGTGCCAGGCCTTTACCAGTGTGTCAATGCCTTTACCAGTGTACCAGGCCTTTACCAGTGTGCCAGGCCTTTACCAGTGTGCCAGGCCTTTACCGGTGTGCCAGGCCTTTACCAGTGTGTCAATGCCTTTACCAGTGTGCCAGGCCTTTACCAGTGTGCCAGGCCTTTACCAGTGTGTCAATGCCTTTACCAGTGTGCCAGGCCTTTACCAGTGTGCCAAGCCTTTACCAGTGTGCCAGGCCTTTACCAGTGTGCCAGGCCTTTACCAGTGTGCCAGGCCTTTACCAGTGTAACAGGCCTTTACCAGTGTGCCAGGCCTTTACCAGTGTGCCAGGCCTCTACCAGTGTGCCAGGCCTTTACCAGTGTGCCAGGCCTTTACCGGTGTGCCAGGCCTTTACCGGTGTGCCAGGCCTTTACCAGTGTGCCAGGCCTTTACCGGTGTGCCAGGCCTTTACCGGTGTGCCAGGCCTTTACCGGTGTGCCAGGCCTTTACCAGTGTGCCAGGCCTTTACCAGTGTGCCAGGCCTTTACCAGTGTGCCAGGCCTTTACCAGTGTGCCAGGCCTTTACCAGTGTGTCAATGCCTTTACCAGTGTGCCAGGCCTTTACCAGTGTGCCAGGCCTTTACCAGTGTGCCAGGCCTTTACCAGTGTGCCAGGCCTTTACCAGTGTGTCAGGCCTTTACCAGTGTGTCAGGCCTTTACCAGTGTGTCAGGCCTCTACCAGTGTGTCAGGCCTCTACCAGTGTGCCAGGCCTCTACCAGTGTGCCAGGCCTCTACCAGTGTGCCAGGCCTTTACCTGTGTGTCAGGCCTTTACCAGTGTGCCAGGGGTTTACCATTGTGCCAAGCCTCTACCAGTGTGTCAATGCCTTTACCAGTGTGCCAGGCCTCTACCAGTGTGCCAAGCCTTTACCATTGTGTCAAGCCTTTACCAGTGTGCCAGGCATTACCAGTGTGTCAGGCATTACCAGTGTGCCAGGCATTACCAGTGTGCCAGGCCTTTACCAGTGTGTCAATGCCTTTACCAGTGTGCCAGGCCTCTACCAGTGTGCCAAGCCTTTACCAGTGTGCCAGGCATTTACCAGTGTGCCAGGCCTTTACCAGTGTGCCAGGCCTTTACCAGTGTGACAGGCCTTTACCTGTGTGTCAATGCCTTTACCAGTGTGCCAGGCCTTTACCAGTGTGCCAGGCCTTTACCAGTGTGCCAGGCCTTTACCGGTGTGCCAGGCCTTTACCAGTGTGTCAGGCCTTTACCAGTGTGTCAGGCCTTTACCAGTGTGTCAGGCCTCTACCAGTGTGTCAGGCCTCTACCAGTGTGCCAGGCCTCTACCAGTGTGCCAGGCCTTTACCAGTGTGCCAGGCCTCTACCAGTGTGCCAGGCCTTTACCTGTGTGTCAGGCCTTTACCAGTGTGCCAGGGGTTTACCATTGTGCCAAGCCTCTACCAGTGTGTCAATGCCTTTGCCAGTGTGCCAGGCCTTTACCAGTGTGCCAAGCCTCTACCAGTGTGTCAATGCCTTTACCAGTGTGCCAGGCCTCTACCAGTGTGCCAAGCCTCTACCAGTGTGTCAATGCCTTTACCAGTGTGCCAGGCCTTTACCAGTGTGCCAGGCCTTTACCAGTGTGCCAGGCCTTTACCAGTGTGCCAGGCCTTTACCAGTGTGCCAGGCCTTTACCTGTGTGTCAATGCCTTTACCAGTGTGTCAGGCCTTTACCAGTGTGTCAGGCCTTTACCAGTGTGATAGGCCTCTACCAGTGTGCCAGGCCTTTACCAGTGTGCCAGGCCTCTACCAGTGTGCCAGGCCTTTACCAGTGTGCCAGGCCTTTACCAGTGTGCCAGGCCTTTACCAGTGTGCCAGGCCTTTACCAGTGTGCCAGGCCTTTACCAGTGTGTCAGGCCTTTACCAGTGTGCCAGGCCTTTACCAGTGTGCCAGGCCTTTACCAGTGTGCCAGGCCTTTACCAGTGTGCCAGGCCTTTACCAGTGTGCCAGGCCTTTACCAGTGTGCCAGGCCTTTACCAGTGTGACAGGCCTTTACCACTGTGACAAGCCTTTACCAGTGTGCCAGGCCTTTACCAGTGTGCCTTAGTGCTCTGATTTGTACTCAGCGCTGCCTGTAGTCTTTGGCAGTGATTTCCATATCAATGTGTTGTCTTAGGGAGCGACTCGGCTATTATGGTGAGCTGTCTACACATCCTGGCTCATTCCCTCGACACAAGGTAAGAGCCTTTTAAAGACCCGGAAGAACAAACCTCTCAATGGGAAATAAACTCCCTGTGGAAATAAACTCCCTGTGGATATAAACTCCCTGTGGAAATAAACTCCCTGTGGAAATAAACTCCCTGTGGATATAAACTCCCTGTGGAAATAAACTCCCTGTGGAAATAAACTCCCTGTGGAAATAAACTCCCTGTGGAAATAAACTCCCTGTGGAAATAAACTCCCTGTGGAAATAAACTCCCTGTGGAAATAAACTCCCTGTGGAAATAAACTCCCTGTGGAAATAAACTCCCTGTGGATATAAACTCCCTGTGAAAATAAACTCCCTGTGGATATAAACTCCCTGTGGAAATAAACTCCCTGTGGATATAAACTCCCTGTAGAAATAAACTCCCTGTGGAAATAAACTCCCTGTGAAAATAAACTCCCTGTGGATATAAACTCCCTGTGGATATAAACTCCCTGTGAAAATAAACTCCCTGTGGAAATAAACTCCCTGTGAAAATAAACTCTCTGTGGATATAAACTCCCTGTGGATATAAACTCCCTGTGAAAATAAACTCCCTGTGGAAATAAACTCCCTGTAGAAATAAACTCCCTGTGGAAATAAACTCCCTGTGAAAATAAACTCCCTGTGGATATAAACTCCCTGTGGATATAAACTCCCTGTGAAAATAAACTCCCTGTGAAAATAAACTCCCTGTGGAAATAAACTCCCTGTGGAAATAAACTCCCTGTAGAAATAAACTCCCTGTGGAAATAAACTCCCTGTGAAAATAAACTCCCTGTGGATATAAACTCCCTGTGGATATAAACTCCCTGTGAAAATAAACTCCCTGTGAAAATAAACTCCCTGTGGAAATAAACTCCCTGTGAAAATAAACTCCCTGTGGATATAAACTCCCTGTGGAAATAAACTCCCTGTGAAAATAAACTCCCTGTGGAAATAAACTCCCTGTAGAAATAAACTCCCTGTGGAAATAAACTCCCTGTGAAAATAAACTCCCTGTGGAAATAAACTCCCTGTGGATATAAACTCCCTGTGAAAATAAACTCCCTGTGGATATAAACTCCCTGTGGAAATAAACTCCCTGTGGATATAAACTCCCTGTGGATATAAACTCCCTGTGGATATAAACTCCCTGTGAAAATAAACTCCCTGTGAAAATAAACTCCCTGTGGAAATAAACTCCCTGTGAAAATAAACTCCCTGTGGATATAAACTCCCTGTGGAAATAAACTCCCTGTGGATATAAACTCCCTGTGGATATAAACTCCCTGTGGATATAAACTCCCTGTGGAAATAAACTCCCTGTGAAAATAAACTCCCTGTGGATATAAACTCCCTGTGGAAATAAACTCCCTGTGGATATAAACTCCCTGTGGATATAAACTCCCTGTGGATATAAACTCCCTGTGGAAATAAACTCACTGTGGAAATAAACTCCCTGTGGATATAAACTCCCTGTGAAAATAAACTCCCTGTGGAAATAAACTCCCTGTGGATATAAACTCCCTGTGAAAATAAACTCCCTGTGGAAATAAACTCCCTGTGGAAATAAACTCCCTGTGGAAATAAACTCCCTGTGGAAATAAACTCCCTGTGGATATAAACTCCCTGTGGATATAAACTCCCTGTGGAAATAAACTCCCTGTGGAAATAAACTCCCTGTGGAAATAAACTCCCTGTGGAAATAAACTCCCTGTGGAAATAAACTCCCTGTGGAAATAAACTCCCTGTGGATATAAACGTTACATTAAACATGTACAACTAATAAAGGTTAAGATGCTTACGACATTAAAGTCAATAAAGACAATTTCATACTTTAGCTATGTATGTTGATCATTATTCTGGATATGAAAAGTACACACCTTTTTCAGTGTAGTTTGTCTGTCCGTCCATCCACGTATGACCCCTGTAGGAATCCATTACACAAATGGTTTCCTGTGTGAGGAGAATCTCTTAATGTCATTACTGACCAAAAGCTTAGATTTGGTTGTGCAGAGCGTCCTTTTGTCATTATAGGAGAATCATTAACGCTTATTTTCTGTGTTGTTCTTACACCTCTCCTTCTGTTCTGTTGTTCTTACACCTCTCCTTTTGTCCTCTTCCTCCCAGGACGGTGATGAAGTCAGGCTCAGAGATGGTGAAGGCTGGGGTCAGGACGTTATTTGAGAATGCAGCGGAGGACCTAGAGAAGACCCTGGAGATGCTGAAGCTGGGGAAGTTCAGCCAGTCCCGGAGCCAGATGAAGGGCTTGTCCCAGAACATCACCTACGCCACCACCGCTCTGCTGCCCATCCTCACAGCCCTGTTCGAACACGTCACCATGCACAACTTTGGAGTCTGCCTGCTGGGTGAGTTAGCCTTGATGTTATTTTAATACATTTACACTGGTTGCACCATGCGTGAGTCCCCTAGTGCAGTGGTTCTCAAACCTCTCCTCGGGACCCCAGCCACTCCTAAACCTCTCCTCGGGACCCCCAGCCACTCCCAAATGGCTGGGGTCCCGAGGAGAGGTTTGGGAGTGGCTGGGGGTCCCAGAGGAGAGGTTTGGAACGGCTGGGGGTCCCAGAGGAGAGGTTTGGAACGGCTGGGGGTCCCAGAGGAGAGGTTTGGGAGTGGCTGGGGGTCCCGAGGAGAGGTTTAGAACGGCTGGGGGTCCCAGAGGAGAGGTTTAGGAGTGGCTGGGGGTCCCGAGGAGAGGTTTAGGAGTGGCTGGGGGTCCCGAGGAGAGGTTTAGGAGTGGCTGGGGGTCCCGAGGAGAGGTTTAGGAGTGGCTGGGGGTCCCGAGGAGAGGTTTAGAACGGCTGGGGGTCCCGAGGAGAGGTTTGGAATGGCTGGGTGTGCCCAGAGGAGAGGTTGGGGAGCGGCTGGGGGTCCTAGTATTGCTAGGAAATCTGACCTGTGTGTGTTGCCTTTTCCAGTGGATGATGTCCAGCTGTCGTGCTATCGCATTGTGACGTGTCTCTACTCATTGGGCACGGGGAAACACATCTTCATGGAGAGGTATGAGGCCTCACCACATCTAAGGAGGTACAGTAGGAGCAGGAGATGGAATGAGAGTGATTAAATCTCTCTGGATAATTGGAGAAGGAAAACTCCATCCAACACTGACTAGAAACATCACAATGTCTGAACTGTGGTGTGCTCTAAGTCACGTTTGAGTGCTGTAAGTGAAGAAGAAAATAATTAAATAATGAAAAGCTGAAACGTGCTGGTTCTACTTTTAGCAATAAAGACACTTTTTTATTGAATTCCATTGTCCCCCAAGTCTCTCCTTCAGAGTGCTATGGCACAGCAATGTACTCATGTCTACTGTAAATGTGTATGTTTGTGTGTATTAATGTCTCTGTGTGTATTAATGTCTCTCTGTGTGTTAATCTCTCTGTGTGTCTTAATCTCTCTGTGTGTGTGTGTTAATGTCTCTGTGTGTATTGTATTTATTATGGATCCCCATTAGCTGCTGCCAAAGCAGCAGCTACTCTTCCTGGGGTCCAGCAAAATTAAGGCAGTTTATACAACTTTAAAAACATTACAATACATTCGCAGATTTTACAACACACTGTGTGCCCTCAGGCCCCTACACTACCACTACCACGTATCTACAGTACTAAATCCACGTGTATGTGTGTGTGTGTGTGTGTGTGTGCCAATGTTTGTGTTGCTTTTTAAAATCTGATTCTACTGCTTGCATCAGTTACTTGATGTGGAATAGAGTTCCATGTAGTCATGGCTCTACGTAGTACTGTGCGCCTCCCATAGTCTGTTTTGGACTTGGGGACTGTGAAGAGACCTCTTGTGGCATGTCTTGTGGGGTATGCATGGGTGTCCGAGCTGTGTGCCTGTAGTTTAGACAGACAGCTCGGTGCATTCAACATGTCAATTCCTCTCATAAATAAAAGTAGTGATGAAGTCAATCTCTCCTCCACTTTCAGCCAGGAGAGTTTGACATGCATATTATTAATATTAGCTCTCTGTTTACATCCACGGGCCAACCATGCTGCCCTGTTCTGAGCCAATTGCAATTTTCCTAAGTCCTTTTTTTGTGGCACCTGACCACACGACTGAACAGTAGTCAAGGTGCGACAAAACTAGGGCCTGTAGGACCTGCCTTGTTGATAGTGTTGTTAAGGAGGTAGAGCAGCGCTTTATTATAGACAGACTTCTCCCCATCTTAGCTACTACTGCATCAATATGTTTTGACCATGACAGTTTACAATCTAGGGTTTCTCCAAGCAGTTTAGTCATCTCAACTTGCTCAATTTCCACATTATTTATTACAAGATTTAGTTGAGGTTTAGGGTTTAGTGAGAGTTTTGTTCCAAATACAATGCTTTTAGTTTTAGAAATATTTAGGGCTAAATTATTCCTTGCCACCCACTCTGAAACTTACTGCAGCTCTGTGTTGAGTGTTGCAGTAATTTCAGTCGCTGTAGTAGCTGACGTGTATAGCGTTGAGTCATCCTCATTCATAGACACTCTGGCTTTACTCCAAGTCAGTGGCATGTCGTTAGTAAAAATTGAAAAAAGCAAGGTGCCTAAACAGCTACCCTGGGGAATTCCTGATTCTAACGGGATTATATTTGAAAGGCTTCCATTAAAGAACACCCTCTGTGTTCTGTTAGACAAGTAACTCTTTATCCACATTATATCAGGGGCTGTAAAGCCATAACACATATGTTTTTCCAGCAGCAGACTATGATCAATAATGTCAGACGCCAGCAGCATACCACCCTGCATACCACTGCTGGCTTGCTTCTGAAGCTAAGCAGGGTTGGTCCTGGTCAGTCCCTGGATGGGAGACCAGGTGCTGCTGGAAGTGGTGTTGGAGGGCCAGTAGGAGGCACTCTTTCCTCTGGTCTAAACAAAGATCCCAATGCCCCAGGGCAGTGATTGGGGACACTGCTCTGTGTAGGGTGCCGTCTTTCGGATGGGACGTTAAACGGGTGTCCTGACTCTCTGAGGTCATTAAAGATCCCATGGCACTTATCGTAAGAGTAGGGGTGTTAACCCCGGTGTCCTGGCTAAATTCCCAATCTGGCCCTCAACCATCACGGTCACCTAATAATCCCCAGTTTACAATTGGCTCATTCATCCCCCTCCTCTCCCCTGTAACTATTCCCCAGGTCGTTGCTACAAATGAGAACGTGTTCTCAGTCAACTTACCTGGTAAAATAACGGTAAAATAAAATAAAATAAAAAGCTACACTGAAGTCTAACAAGACATCTCCCACAATCATGTTATCATCAATTTTTCTCAGTGTGTATTAATGTCTCTGTGTGTATTAATGTCTCTGTGTGTGTTAATGTCTCTGTGTGTGTTAATGTCTATGTGTGTATTAATGTCTCTGAGTATATTAATGTCTCTGTGTGTGTTAATGTCTCTGTGTGTATTAATGTCTCTGTGTGTATTAATGTCTCTGTGTGTATTAATGTCTCTGTGTGTTTTAATGTCTCTGTGTGTTTTAATGTCTCTGTGTGTTTTAATGTCTCTGTGTGTTAAAGTCTCTGTGTGTTAATGTCTCTGTGTGTTCCCTCCAGGCACCTACCAGCCCTAGGGGAGTGTCTGGCCACCCTGGTAGGAGCCATGCCTGTAGCTTTCCTGGAGCCTGATCTCAACGCTCACAACTCCCTGTCTGTCTTCAACACCAAGACACCGCGAGAGAGGGCCAGTAAGTCACTACTCTGCAGTCGCTATACTGAATCATAACACTACCAATTTATCAGGAGCAATCTATGCTTGACTACAACCTGTATACCCTTGCATTGACCTACATCCTTATTTCTACTGTAAGGGCCGTTTTCCTGGACACAGGGCCTAGTCCTATACCATGCATTTTAGTCTAGGACCAGGCTTCATCAATGTCTGGGAAACCAGCCCTATGTTTATTAACGGTGTATGGCTAACTGTGTGCTGTTCTCTGTGTAGTCTTGAGTATGCCTGACTCTGTGGAGGAGATGTGTTCAGAGATGCCTCGTCTGGATTGCCTGCTGAAGGACATCAACGACATGTCAGAGTCTGGAGCACGCTACACAGAGATGCCACAGGTCAGGAGGGCTTGGACTGTTGTTATCACTATATCTGTTTATATTACGAGAGCTTTTTTAGACAGTGAACCCTATTTTAAAAGCTGGAATCCTCAGCGGGGAAGCGGTCGTGTTCGTTTGCGATATTACAACAACAAAGATGTTACTTGTTAAAACGAACACAGTTTTCTACGTCTGACATCGTAAATGGTAGCACAGAGAATGTACTACCATTTATTTTCACCACGATGCCGGATGCTACTCCCCTCTGTTTCAACACAAAGGAACTCATTAAAGCTAGAGCCTTGATTGACAGCAACACCTTGATTAACATCATCTCTGGCATGACGGCATTACGTGGTATAACTTAATATCCCAATTTATCGTGATATAGCTTAATATTCTGATAATGGTGATATTGCTTAATATTGTGGTTAGCGCTTAATATGGTGCCGTCCCATCCCCATTGCCTCCAGGTGATTGAGGTGATCCTGCCCATGTTGTGTAACTACTTGTCCTACTGGTGGGAGAGAGGAACAGAGAACTCAGCTCCACACACAGCCTGCTGCACCACCGTGTGCTCCCACCACCTCAGCATCATCTTGGGGAACATCCTCAAGATCCTCAACAACAACTTGGGCATCGACGACGCTCCCTGGATGAAGAGGATCGCAGGTGGGACACTGGGTTATTATTACCTCGTGGCAAACGTGGTTTAGAGGAGGTTTTAGTGAACAACACTCATGTGTTGAGGAACCTTGCCTGAGACCTGAAGACTTGCGTTAGCTCCCTGAGTCAATGCCTACCCACTGGGCACACACTGAATCAACGTTGTTTCCATGTCATTTCGATGTGATTACGTTGAACCAACGTGGAACAGATGTTGAATTGATGTCTGTGCCCAGTGGGTAGGCTTTAGCTCAACGTGGCTAATACAGTCTCATTGCATGCAGGAAACCCGAGTTTGAACCTAGTTGGTCATGTTTGGCGGGCATTGTGATGAATGGTGAATAATAAACACAAGCTGTGGTCGTAGCATTGCCAGCCGTACTCTTTTTATCAAAATTAAATTCAACTTTTTGGGAGTGTGGTGTAACAACTCCTCAGTGAGATGAAATCTGATTGGTTTCGTCTGTATCATTGCAGTCTACTCCCAGCCAATCATCTGTAAGGCTGCAGCGGACCTACTGAAGAGTCACTTCCTGCCCACTCTAGAGAAACTCAGAAAGAAGACAGTCAAGGTGAGATGAGATGAATTGAAACGTATTCTTTGGACTGCTGTCCATTTGTTTGTTTAAATTTTCTATGAATCATTCACAAGAATCAATCACACAACTAGCTTGAATCCCAATGCGAACCTGCCAACTCCTATGTTATTGTTCTGCGTGACAATGACAAGACTTGGCAGTACAGCAAGGCTAGCGCACGGCCATTAAGGAAAACCACTTTGAGTGATTTCGTAATTCCCTGACCCCAGGGGGTGATAGAGCAGGAGCTACTGAAGGCTGACATTAAAGGAGACACTCAGGAAGCTGAGCTTCCATTATTACAATGTTGTAAAGGTGTTAACTATGTTATTACGTGTCATAACTATGTTATTACTATGTTATAACCCCAGGTGGTGGCAGAGGAGGAGCTTCTGAAGGCTGACATTAAAGGAGACACTCAGGAAGCTGAGCTTCTCGTCCTGGATGAGTTTGCTGTCCTCTGTAGAGACCTGTACGCCTTCTACCCAATGCTCATCCGCTACGTGGACAACAACAGGTAGTATTACCCAGCCAGCCTTTCCAACACACACATCTGTTGTTTAGGTTCTGGGAAATCTGCAGGCCTTGACAAAATGTTCACTGAATTCATTTAGAATGACACTGTGTACTATACTTGTATGGAATTAGATGTATTTGATTTTTATTTGTCCTTTATTTATTTCAGGAGATCATAGTGAGATAACATGGTTCCAATCGTTCTTATTTGGGATTGCTACCTGCAGATTCCCCCAATGCATATCCTGGGATCTAGGCTGCATAACACAACAGATGGTTACTATGGCCTCGCCTCTTCTTTAGTCCACTTCTCATGAAACTGTCTGTCAAACTCCCACCAGGTCCAGATGGTTGAAGAGGCCTGATGCTCAGTCCAACCAGCTCTTCACCATGGTGGCTGAGATCTTCATTCTCTGGTGCAAATCACACGTAAGACTTTTCACATTAGAATACTACATACAGTATGTTCGTTTATTTTCAAGTTCTGTTTGAAGATTATTCTTGTTTCTTTCCTTCTTTTACTGACCCGTCGACAGAACTTCAAAAGGGAAGAGCAGAACTTTGTGGTTCAGAATGAAATCAACAACCTGTCTTTCTTGACTGGGGAACACAAGACCAAGATGTCCAAGGTAAGGACGGAGCAGGAGTTAGTTTAGTCAGTAGTGAGTAAAGAAAGACATTCGCAGAAGCGCTCTCCCTGTGGTTTTCTCTCTCTCTCTCTCCCTGTGGTTTTCTCTCTCTCCCTGTGGTTTTCTGGAAATCCTGGTGGAAGCTTCCAGATATACCTGCTTATTCCCTCACAATTCCAGGAATCTTACAACAAGGATTTCTGAAAAACCGAGTATTCTCTCTCTTCCTGTCTGTCTCTCTCTCTCCCTGTCTCTCTCTCTCTCTCCCTGTCTGTCTCTCTCTCTCCCTGTATCTCTCCCTGTCTCTCTCTCTCCCTGTCTGTCTCTCTCTCTCTCCCTGTGTATCTCTCTCTCTCCCTGTCTCTCTCTCTCTTCCTGTCTGTCTCTCTCGCTCTCCCTGTGTATCTCTCTCTCTCTCCCTGTCTCTCCCTGTCTCTCTCTCTCTCTCTCTCTCTCTCTCTCTCTCTCTCTCTCTCTCTCTCTCTCTCTCTCTCTCTCTCTCTCTCTCTCTCTCTCTCTCTCTCTCTCTCTCTCTCTCTCTCTCTCTCTCTCTCTCTCTTCCTGTCTGTCTCTCTCTCCCTGTCTCTCTCTCTCTTCCTGTCTGTCTCTCTCTCCCTGTCTCTCTCTCTCTTCCTGTCTGTCTCTCTCTCCCTGTCTCTCTCTCTCTTCCTGTCTGTCTCTCTCTCCCTGTCTCTCTCTCTCTTCCTGTCTGTCTCTCTCTCTTCCTGTCTGTCTCTCTCTCTCTCTCTCTCCCTGTGTATCTCTCTCTCTCTCCCTGTCTCTCTCTCTCTCCCTGTGTATCTCTCTCTCTCTCCCTGTGTATCTCTCTCTCTCTCCCTGTCTCTCTCTCCCTGTCTCTCTCTCTTCCTGTCTGTCTCTCTCTCTTCCTGTCTGTCTCTCTCTCTCTCTCTCTCCCTGTGTATCTCTCTCTCTCTCCCTGTCTCTCTCTCTCTCCCTGTGTATCTCTCTCTCTCTCCCTGTCTCTCTCTCTCTCCCTGTGTATCTCTCTCTCTCTCTCTCCCTGTGTATCTCTCTCTCTCCCTGTCTCTCTCTCCCTGTCTCTCCCTCTTCCTGTCTGTCTCTCTCTCTCTCTCTCCCTGTGTATCTCTCTCTCTCTCCCTGTCTCTCTCTCTCTCCCTGTGTATCTCTCTCTCTCTCCCTGTGTATCTCTCTCTCTCTCCCTGTCTCTCTCTCCCTGTCTCTCTCTCTTCCTGTCTGTCTCTCTCTCTTCCTGTCTGTCTCTCTCTCTCTCTCTCTCCCTGTGTATCTCTCTCTCTCTCCCTGTCTCTCTCTCTCTCCCTGTGTATCTCTCTCTCTCGCCCTGTGTATCGCTCTCTCTCTCTCTCCCTGTGTATCTCTCTCTCTCTCCCTGTCTCTCTCTCCCTGTCTCTCTCTCCATGTCTGTCTCTCCACAGTCAGGTGGTGACCAGGATAGGAAGCACAAGAAGCGCCGTGGAGAGTTATACTCTGTCCAGACCTCTCTGATCGTAGCCGCACTGAAGAAGATGCTGCCCATCGGACTCAACATGTGCACCCCAGGAGACCAGGAGCTCATCTCACTGGCCAAGATAAGATACAGTCTGGTGAGTTAAACTACATTATCCCTCTAACCCTGGAGACTAGGAGCTTATCTCACTGGCCAAGATAAGATACAGTCTGGTGAGTTATACTACATTATCCCTCTAACCCTGGAGACCAGGAGATTATCTCACTGGCCAAGATAAGATACAGTCTGGTGAGTTATACTGCATTATCCCTCTAACCCTGGAGACCAGGAGCTCATCTCACTGGCCAAGATAAGATACACTCTGGTGAGTTATACTACATTATCCCTCTAACCCTGGAGACCAGGAGCTCATCTCACTGGCCAAGATAAGATACACTCTGGTGAGTTATACTACATTATCCCTCTAACCCTGGAGACCAGGAGCTCATCTCACTGGCCAAGATAAGATACACTCTGGTGAGTTATACTACATTATCCCTCTAACCCAGGAGACCAGGAGCTGATCTCACTGGCCAAGATAAGATACAGTCTGGTGAGTTATACTACATTATCCCTCTAACCCTGGAGACTAGGAGCTCATCTCACTGGTCAAGATAAGATACAGTCTGGTGAGTTATACTACATTATCCCTCTAACCCTGGAGACCAGGAGCTCATCTCACTGGCCAAGATAAGATACAGTCTGGTGAGTTATTCTACATTATCCCTCTAACCCTGGAGACCAGGAGCTTATCTCACTGGCCAAGATAAGATACAGTCTGGTGAGTTATACTACATTATCCCTCTAACCCAGGAGACCAGGAGCTCATCTCACTGGTCAAGATAAGATACAGTCTGGGGAGTTATACTACATTATCCCTCTAACCCAGGAGACCAGGAGCTTATCTCACTGGCCAAGATAAGATACAGTCTGGTGAGTTATACTACATTATCCCTCTAACCCTGGAGACTAGGAGCTCATCTCTCTGACAGCGTATTAATGTGTGATCACGCTACGTTTGTATTCACAGATATCCAGGCCTATCCCCGGCCATTTTGGAATGTTTTTAACCCACACTCTCACTGAGAGTAATTTCTCACTCCATCCTGTTTCCCTCCAACAGAAAGACACAGACGATGAGGTGAAGGATCACTTGCGTGAGAACCTACATCTTCAGGACAAGGTAGGCTTGGGAAATGTAAAATGACCTGTTATTCCACACAGTGTGTACTTTGTATCTCCCCTGGTCATTTCTCTGTGCCCCAGGAAAGTGTGGTCTGTAACTTCTGCATTACTCCTTCACGTGTATTCAGCAGACCAGGACACTCAGATGCAGCAGCGTTTGTAAAAAAATAAATAAAATAAAATGAGATGTAGTTTAATCGGTGACACCAACTGAAATACAAAAATAATATGTTGTTGTTCTTATGAACTGATTTAACAAATTATAACATGTCTAACGCTTAACGTGTGTTTTTTTAAAGTCTGATGACCTGGCAGTGCAGTGGCAGATGAACCTGTATAAGGATGTGGTGGTGGTGGGGAGTGAGGAACATGCAGACGCAGAACAAACTGTGGACAGAATACAAAGCATCTCCGCTGCAGTCTTCCACCTGGAGCAGGTACCCTAGAGTCAACAGTTTCCATTCTATAAAGTCTGTTGTTTACTGCGGGATTACACGATTTTCCCGATGAGACGTATGTCTCTGTCACGTTCCTGACCTGTTTTCCTTTGTTTTGTATTTGTTTTAGTTGGTCAGGGCGTGAGTTGGGTGGGTTGGTCTAGGTTTGATTTTCTATGTTGGGATTTTGTGTTCGGCCTGGTATGATTCTCAATCAGAGACAGCTGTCAATCGTTGTCCCTGATTGAGAATCATACTTAGGCAGCCTGGGTTTCACCTGTGTTTTGTGGGTGTTTGTTCCTGTGTCAGTGTTTGGGCCACACAGGACTGTTTCAGGTTAGTCACGTTTGTTGGTTGTTGTATTTTGTAGTGTTTGTTGTTTTCCCATTAAAATATGAATACTTACCAATCCGCATCTTGGTCCGATCCATGCTCCTCCTCGTCTGAGGAGGAGAACGACTACGACAGCCGTTACAGAAACACCCACCATAACAGGACCAAGCGGATTGGAGAAGGAAGGCAAGAACAACAGCAATGGGGAAAAGAGGAATGGACTTGGGAGGAAATCCTAGACGGTAAAGGACCCTGGGCAGAGCCAGTGGAGTGTCGCCGCCCCAAAGCGGAGCTGGAGGCAGCGAAAGCGGAGAGGAGGTTTTATGAGGCGAAAGCAAGGCAGAGCGGCTGGAAGCCCGAGAGGCTCACCCAAACATTTCTTGGGGGGGGGGGGGGGGGGGGCTAAAGGGGAGTGTGGCGAAGCCGGGTTGGATACCCGAGCCAACTC
This sequence comes from Salvelinus alpinus, assembly GCF_045679555.1. Taxonomy (NCBI): domain Eukaryota; kingdom Metazoa; phylum Chordata; class Actinopteri; order Salmoniformes; family Salmonidae; genus Salvelinus; species Salvelinus alpinus. Next base: position 10,860,339 of record NC_092093.1, on the reverse strand, counting down.
CCCGGGCTTACCGTGGAGTGAGAGGGCGTCGTACTGGTCAGACACCGTGTTATGCGGTGGAGCGCACGGTGTCCCCAGTACGCGTGCTTAGCCCAGTGCGGGCTATTCCACCTTGCTGCACTGGGAGGGCTAGGTTGGGCATCGAGCCGGGTGCCATGAAGCCGGCCCAACATATCTGGCCTCCAGTACGTCTCCTCGGGACGGCGTACATGGCACCAGCCTTACAGGTGGTGTCCCCGGTTCGCCTGCATAGCCCAGTGCGGGCTATTCCACCTCGCCGCACTGGCAGGGCTACGGGGACCATTCAACCTGGTAAGGTTGGGGAGGCTCGGTGCTCAAGAGCACGTGTCCTCCTTCACGGTCCGGTATATCCGGCGCCACCTTCCCACCCCAGCCCAGTACCATCAGTGCCGACACCACGCACCAGGCTTCCAGTGCATTTCCAGAGCCCTGTTCCTCCTCCACGCACTCTCCCTGTGGTGCGTGTCTCCAGCCCAGTGCCTCCAGTTCCGGCACCACGCACCAGACCTACTGTGCGCCTCAGCAGGTCAGAGTCGGCCGTCTGCTCAACGCCGCCTGCGCTGCTTGCCTGCTCAGCGCAGCCTGTGTCTGAACTGCCTGCCTTCCCAGCGCTGTCTGAACTGCCTGCCTTCCCAGCGCTGTCTGAACTGCCTGCCTTCCCAGCGCTGTCTGAACTGCCTGCCTTCCCAGCGCTGCCCGTCTTTCCCGAGCCTTCAGAGCCGTCCAGCCAGGACCAGCCAGAGCCGTCCAGCCAGGATCAGCCAGAGCCGTCCAGCCAGGATCAGCCAGAGCCGTCCAGCCAGGATCAGCCAGAGGCGTCCAGCCAGGATCAGCCAGAGCCGTCCAGCCAGGATCAGCCAGAGCCGTCCAGCCAGGATCAGCCAGAGCCGTCCAGCCAGGAGCTGCCAGCCAGCCAGGAGCTGCCAGCCAGCCAGGATCCGCCGGAGCCTTCCGCCAGCCAGGATCCGCCGGAGCCTTCCGCCAGCCAGGATCCGCCAGAGCCTTCCGCCAGCCAGGATCCGCCAGAGCCTTCCGCCAGCCAGGATCCGCCAGAGCCTTCCGCCAGCCAGGATCCGCCAGAGCCTTCCGCCAGCCAGGATCCGCCAGAGCCTTCCGCCAGCCAGGATCCGCCCCTCAGTCCGGTGCTGCCCCTCAGTCCGGTGCTGCCCCTCAGTCCGGTGCTGCCCCTCAGTCCGGTGCTGCCCCTCAGTCCGGTGCTGCCCCTCAGTCCGGTGCTACCCCTCAGTCCGGTGCTACCCCTCAGTCTGTTACTGCTCTTTGGAATAGTGGGATTGACATGGAGGGTGGATATTGGGAGGAGGCCACGGAAGCGGGGGTTGACTATGGTGGGGTGGGGACCACGACCAGCGCCAGAGCCGCCACCGTGGACAGACGCCCACCCAGACCCTCCCCTAGACTTTGTGCTGGTGCGCCCGGAGTTCGCACCTTAAGGAGGGGGTTCTGTCACGTTCCTGACCTGTTTTCCTTTGTTTTGTATTTGTTTTAGTTGGTCAGGGCGTGAGTTGGGTGGGTTGGTCTAGGTTTGATTTTCTATGTTGGGATTTTGTGTTCGGCCTGGTATGATTCTCAATCAGAGACAGCTGTCAATCGTTGTCCCTGATTGAGAATCATACTTAGGCAGCCTGGGTTTCACCTGTGTTTTGTGGGTGTTTGTTCCTGTGTCAGTGTTTGGGCCACACAGGACTGTTTCAGGTTAGTCACGTTTGTTGGTTGTTGTATTTTGTAGTGTTTGTTGTTTTCCCATTAAAATATGAATACTTACCAATCCGCATCTTGGTCCGATCCATGCTCCTCCTCGTCTGAGGAGGAGAACGACTACGACAGCCGTTACAGTCTCTTTTACAAGGGTGCCCTGTTTACAAACACAGCATCAAATACCAAGTACAGAATAAGGATTTAGTAATACAATTATAACAATCAAAGTGTGGATTTATAACAATCAAAGTGTGGATTGCAGACAGATTGTGGAGCTTCATCATGTTTCAATGAAATGTACAGTTGTGTGTCCTCCAGCTAGCTGTTGACATGTGACACTGTTTCTGAGCAAACACCAAATGTGATGAAAACAACAGTGGTCCGGGAACGAAGCATTGAAGAACACCGAAATTTACCTTAGATTTCGTCTGAGGAATTTACATCCACAGAAGCAAATCTTTCTGTAAGACGTAATGTTTTGAGACGTAAGGTTTTGAGACGTAAGGTTTTGAGACGTAAGGTTTTGAGACGTAAGGTTTTGAGACGTAAGGTTTTGAGACGTAAGGTTTTGAGACGTAAGGTTTTGAGACGTAAGGTTTTGAGACGTAAGGTTTTGAGACGTAAGGTTTTGAGACGTAAGGTTTTGAGACGTAATGTTTTGAGACGTAATGTTTTGAGACGTCATTTTTTAAGACGTAATGTTGTAAGACGTAATGTCCATAAGATGTCATTTTTTAAGACGTAATGTCCAAAAGACGTAATGTCCATAAGATGTCATTTTTTAAGACGTAATGTCCAAAAGACGTAATGTCCATAAGATGTCATTTTTTAAGACGTAATGTCTGTAAGACGTAATGTCCATAAGATGTCATTTTTTAAGACGTAATGTCCAAAAGACGTAATGTCCATAAGATGTCATTTTTTAAGACGTAATGTCTGTAAGACGTAATGTTGTAAGACGTAATGTCTGTAAGACGTAAGGTCTGTAAGACAAAATGTTGTAAGACGTAAGGTCTGTAAGACGTAAGGTCTGTAAGACGTAAGGTCTGTAAGACGTAATGTCTGTAAGACGTAATGTTGTAAGACGTAATGTCTGTAAGACGTAAGGTCTGTAAGACGTAAGGTCTGTAAGACGTAAGGTCTGTAAGACGTAATGTCTGTAAGACGTAATGTCTGTAAGACGTAATGTTGTAAGACGTAAGGTCTGTAAGACGTAATGTTGTAAGACGTAAGGTCTGTAAGACGTAATGTTGTAAGACGTAATGTCTGTAAGACGTAATGTTGTAAGACGTAATGTTGTAAGACGTAATGTTGTAAGACGTAATGTCTGTAAGACGTAATGTTGTAAGACGTAATGTTGTAAGACGTAATGTCTGTAAGACGTAATGTCTGTAAGACGTAAGGTCTGTAAGACGTAATGTTGTAAGACGTAATGTTTTGAGACGTAATGTTTTAAGACGTAAGGTTTTAAGACGTAATGTTTTAAGACGTAATGTTGTGAGACGTAATGTTTTGAGACGTAATGTTTTGAGACGTAATGTTTTGAGACGTAATGTTGTGAGACGTAATGTTTTGAGACGTAATGTTTTAAGACGTAATGTTTTGAGACGTAATGTTTTAAGACGTAAGGTTTTAAGACGTAATGTTGTGAGACGTAATGTTTTGAGACGTAATGTTTTAAGACGTAATGTTGTGAGACGTAATGTTGTGAGACGTAATGTTTTGAGACGTAATGTTTTAAGACGTAATGTTTTAAGACGTAATGTTGTGAGACGTAATGTTTTGAGACGTAATGTTTTAAGACGTAATGTTTTGAGACGTAATGTTTTAAGACGTAATGTTTTAAGACGTAAGGTTTTAAGACGTAATATTGTGAGACGTAATGTTTTGAGACGTAATGTTTTAAGACGTAATATTTTAAGACGTAATGTTTTAAGACGTAATGTTTTGAGACGTAATGTTGTGAGACGTAATGTTTTGAGACGTAATGTTTTGAGACGTAATGTTTTAAGACGTAATATTTTAAGACGTAATGTTTTAAGACGTAATGTTTTGAGACGTAATGTTGTGAGACGTAATGTTTTGAGACGTAATGTTTTAAGACGTAATGTTTTAAGACGTAATGTTTTAAGACGTAATGTTTTGAGACGTAATGTTTTAAGACGTAATGTTTTAAGACGTAAGGTTTTAAGACGTAATGTTGTGAGACGTAATGTTGTGAGACGTAATGTTGTGAGACGTAATGTTTTGAGACGTAATGTTTTGAGACGTAATGTTTTGAGACGTAATGTTTTGAGACGTAATGTTTTGAGACGTAATGTTTTGAGACGTAATGTTTTAAGACGTAATGTTTTGAGACGTAATGTTTTGAGACGTAATGTTTTGAGACGTAATGTTGTGAGACGTAATGTTTTGAGACGTAATGTTGTGAGACGTAATGTTGTGAGACGTAATGTTTTGAGACGTAATGTTTTGAGACGTAATGTTTTGAGACGTAATGTTGTGAGACGTAATGTTGTGAGACGTAATGTTGTGAGACGTAAGGTTTTAAGACGTAAGGTCTGTAAGGTCTGTAAGACGTAAGGTCTGTAAGACGTAAGGTCTGTAAGACGTAAGGTCTGTAAGACGTAAGGTCTGTAAGACGTAAGGTCTGTAAGGTCTGTAACACGTAATGTCTGTAAATGTCTGTAAGACGTAATGTCTGTAAGACGTAATGTTTTGAGACGTAATGTTTTGAGAAGTAATGTTTTGAGACGTAATGTTTTGAGACGTAATGTTTTGAGACGTAATGTTGTGAGACGTAATGTTGTGAGACGTAATGTTTTGAGACGTAAGGTCTGTAAGACGTAAGGTTTTAAGACGTAAGGTCTGTAAGACGTAATGTTGTGAGACGTAATGTTTTGAGACGTAATGTTTTGAGACGTAATGTTTTGAGACGTAATGTTTTGAGACGTAATGTTTTGAGACGTAATGTTTTGAGACGTAAGGTTTTAAGACGTAAGGTCTGTAAGACGTAAGGTCTGTAAGGTCTGTAAGACGTAAGGTCTGTAAGGTCTGTAAGACGTAAGGTCTGTAAGACGTAATGTCTGTAAGACGTAATGTTGTAAGACGTAATGTTTTGCCCTCTAGGTGGAGCAGCCTCTGAGGATGAAGAAGTGTGTGTTCCAGAAGCTGCTGTCCAAACAGCGTAAACGCGCCGTGGTGGCCTGCTTCCGTATGGCACCGCTCTACAACCTCCCCAGGTAAGACCGGCTTCTAGCACACGTACATACTACTCATGACAATTAGAGCTACACTGATGGAAAAACTGGAGGCCTAAATTGTCTCCTGTCAACTAAATGAGATACGTAAAAGGGAATATGAGTTTGAGACTTTGTAACTGTGACAACAACTATCCCCAGAAAAAAAGTCCTCAGTCGTCATACATGGTGCTATTGGTCTCCATCAAATCAAACGTGACGTTTCAGTCCTGTATCTCTGTTATCTCTCGGTGAAGATGGTGGCATGCTGTAACTAGTGTATCCACACTCTATCTCCCTCTCCACCTCCCTAACCGTGTCCTTCCTCTCTGTTATTTCTCTCTGTTGCACACCACCTACAACACCTTTTTCCTCAGATACAAAATTAACAATTACTTCCTGAACGGCTATCGGTACGTTTGGCTGGAAAAGGCGTTCGCTGAATCAAATTTTGACCACCTGTTCTCCGTACTAACGGTAATGTGAGACGTCCAGGCTGAATGCTAGCCTGAGTGTCAGTCTGTTGCTGTTCTCTTGCCAACTCCTCGTGGAATTGTCATGCCAAACAGACTGGCACCCAGGCTAGGTGAATGCTTCATCTCTCCCCTCTCCATCTTATCCTCCAGACTATGGGCTGACCGAACAGTCAACACCACCTACCTACTGCACCTACCACAACCTACCTCCAGTTTACTGCACTGTTGATTCTGATTGGTCAGCCTCAGCTAACAACCAATCAGTGTTCAATCAATGAGCAATCCAGGAAGCATTTTGCTTGTTTACATAAAGATCATCATTGTCATTATGTCTTAAAATCATGGAATGTTTTGTCTCATGTTATTTGAGTAACATTATGAATGTATTTTTTTAGTTTTATGTATCATTTATTAAGTAAAAAAATATTTGAATACAGTGTTCAGTGTTTTTAGATATAATTTTAACCACATCCTCAGCCAGTTTCTGTATGCTAATTAAGCCATCAAGGATGACCAGTCAGAAGAGCCAGGTCCCATATCGACCAATCACCACCCTGGAATGCTCTTCCTTCCTGTTACACCCTCACATCTCTCCCTCCTTACTCCTCCCTCTTCCAAAATCTACTTGGACACACCTTAATCTCATTCTCCCATCTTCCACTCCCCTTCTCCCTCTCCTCTCCTCCTCTCCTCCCTCCTTCCCTAGGCATCGTTCTATTAATCTCTTCGTGTTGGGCTATGTGAGACTATGGATAGAGACAGAGGAGTACTCCTTTGAGGAGAGGCTAGTGCAGGACCTAGCAGTAAGTACTGGGCATATTGCGGTGGTGTCTGCCACCACCTCAGCCCTAGCCTCAGCCTTGCCCCCTGTGCCCTGTGTTGGCACCGCACCCCTACCAGCCCTCTCCGCCGACTGCCTATTGAGCACGATGCCCGCCGCCAAACTTCGGGATCGGGATCGCTTCCCGGTCCGCCTGGGTCTGGGGACCTCGCCTTGGGCCCCCAGAGGTTCCCGAGGCCCCCGCGCTCTCTCTAGCTTTGTGGCTCGCTACCGGCAGAGCCTTGACAGACATGACAGGCTCAACCTCAGGAGACTCAGTGGCAGCAATGGCTCTGTCTCTGCAGCAAAGCACGTGGCTAGAAAAACAGGCTACGGCATTGGCTATCTCACCACTACTACTACTACTGTGGTAAGAGGGGCAGCTAAAGCCCTCGTTAGGTGTTAAGTGTTTGATGTCTGACGTCGACCCCACCAACTAGATGTTGTACAGTCTCTGCTGTAACTGTAAGTCTGTAGTGATTGATGTTGAAGTGATCACGTGAAGTCTTCGGCTAGCATGCTCGCGCACATCTCAGTCTGGATTCATACAGTATTGTGACAAGTATCGAAAATTCATTGATCTCACTTGTAAGTATATAGTTGTACAGCTGTAAGGAAGATAAACACATTTATACAGTACTGCATAATGTCATAAAACATGACAAAGGGGAAAGAATGTACAAGAGCAGGCCACGATGTAGCACCACGTCATTCATCATCATCATCATCATCATCATTGTCCACACACTGCATTTAGTAGTGCAGCATCTGTTGGACCATAGTAGTCTGCTGGCCCAGTATCTGTGTGATGGAGATGTCGACGATGAGTATGACGGGTCTCCTCTTTAACTCCCAGGAATCTCAAACTCCCATTAGACAGCTCCGCAAGCTTTATAATGTCATACGTTCGTTTACTCACCAAATATGACGTTTCGCTGAGTAACTATCTTCATTTACTCCCGTTATGGCCGGAATGTGCTTCCAAAAAAGGTCTACATGTAAAAGCAACCGGGGAAAAAATGTCTGTTCGGCACCTCCAATGTAAATCACTTATGACTGCCGTACGGTCCGGAAGTCTACACCAACTCAATACATTTCAGCTGCCAAATAGGCATATGTTAGATTGCTTGTACAGTTTTATTTAGACATTTCTTGGAAGTACATATTTGGTGAGTAACAAACATATTTTGACATTATACTCATCGTTGACATCTCTAACACACAGATACGGATACTGCTTTTTCAATGGTGGGTCTTGTTCAGTAGGAAGACAACATTTTGAAACTGAGTGAAAAGGAGAGGAATTCCCCGTACTTAGAACAGAGTTTTTGTTTTCAAAAAGTTTTTCTACGGTGTGCCCTACTGAACAATAGTCTGGTTCATTCATTTGACAGTGTCCCTATCCTGTCCTTCTCATGGATACAATCATCAGTAAAATCCTGATCCTGCGTCACTACCACCACTGCAGCCCTCATCTGAGCATGCCAGCATGGGTTGTTCCATAAGCATGGGTTGTTCCATAAGCATGGGTTGTTCCATAAACATGGGTTGTTCCATAAACATGGGTTGTTCCATAAACAGTGTGACTACAATGGGCATGATCATGCATGGAGTGTTAACCAACCCATTAGCCAACCTCTCTGACTCAGAGTTCAGAAACGTTGGACGTCGTCCAAAAAAGGTAATGGCTTGAAGCTATGCTGAATAACTAATGTAATAATGTGATCAATGTTGAGTGGTGAGTAAATGACATGGTTTAACCAGCAGGGTGTAGTCTCTAGTGGAAAGGCCAGGTTCAGAACAGAGCTAACCCCTGTATTTACCCAGCAGGGTGTAGTCTCTAGTGGAAGGACCAGGTTAGGAACAGAGCTAACCCCTGTATTTACCCAGCAGGGTGTAGTCTCTAGTGGAAGGACCAGGTTAGGAACAGAGCTAACCCCTGTATTTAACCAGCAGGGTGTAGTCTCTAGTGGAAGGACCAGGTTAGGAACAGAGCTAACCCCTGTATTTACCCAGCAGGGTGTAGTCTCTAGTGGAAAGGCCAGGTTAGGAACAGAGCTAACCCCTGTATTTAACCAGCAGGGTGTAGTCTCTAGTGGAAAGGCCAGGTTAGGAACAGAGCTAACCCCTGTATTTAACCAGCAGGGTGTAGTCTCTAGTGGAAAGGCCAGGTTAGGAACAGAGCTAACCCCTGTATTTAACCAGGAGGGTGTAGTCTCTAGTGGAAAGGCCAGGTTCAGAACAGAGCTAACCCCTGTATTTAACCAGCAGGGTGTAGTCTCTAGTGGAAAGGCCAGGTTAGGAACAGAGCTAACCCCTGTATTTAACCAGCAGGGTGTAGTCTCTAGTGGAAAGGCCAGGTTCAGAACAGAGCTAACCCCTGTATTTACCCAGCAGGGTGTAGTCTCTAGTGGAAAGGCCAGGTTAGGAACAGAGCTAACCCCTGTATTTAACCAGCAGGGCGTAGTCTCTAGTGGAAAGGCCAGGTTAGGAACAGAGAACCCCTGTATTTAACCAGCAGGGTGTAGTCTCTAGTGGAAAGGCCAGGTTCAGAACAGAGCTAACCCCTGTATTTACCCAGCAGGGTGTAGTCTCTAGTGGAAAGGCCAGGTTCAGAACAGAGATCACCCCTGTATTTAACCAGCAGGGTGTAGTCTCTAGTGGAAAGGCCAGGTTAGGAACAGAGCTAACCCCTGTATTTAACCAGCAGGGTGTAGTCTCTAGTGGAAAGGACCAGGTTAGGAACAGAGCTAACCCCTGTATTTAACCAGCAGGGTGTAGTCTCTAGTGGAAAGGCCAGGTTCAGAACAGAGCTAACCCCTGTATTTACCCAGCAGGGTGTAGTCTCTAGTGGAAGGACCAGGTTAGGAACAGAGCTAACCCCTGTATTTACCCAGCAGGGTGTAGTCTCTAGTGGAAAGGCCAGGTTAGGAACAGAGCTAACCCCTTTATTTACCCAGCAGGGTGTAGTCTCTAGTGGAAAGGCCAGGTTAAGAACAGAGCTAACCCCTGTATTTAACCAGCAGGGTGTAGTCTCTAGTGGAAAGGACCAGGTTAGGAACAGAGCTAACCCCTGTATTTAACCAGCAGGGTGTAGTCTCTAGTGGAAAGGCCAGGTTCAGAACAGAGCTAACCCCTGTATTTACCCAGCAGGGTGTAGTCTCTAGTGGAAAGGCCAGGTTATGAACAGAGCTAACCCCTGTATTTACCCAGCAGGGTGTAGTCTCTAGTGGAAAGGCCAGGTTAGGAACAGAGCTAACCCCTTTATTTACCCAGCAGGGTGTAGTCTCTAGTGGAAAGGCCAGGTTAGGAACAGAGCTAACCCCTGTATTTAACCAGCAGGGTGTAGTCTCTAGTGGAAAGGCCAGGTTAGGAACAGAGCTAACCCCTGTCTTTAACCAGCAGGGTGTAGTCTCTAGTGGAAAGGCCAGGTTCAGAACAGAGCTAACCCCTGTATTTAACCAGCAGGGTGTAGTCTCTAGTGGAAAGGCCAGGTTCAGAACAGAGCTAACCCCTGTATTTAACCAGCAGGGTGTAGTCTCTAGTGGAAAGGCCAGGTTCAGAACAGAGCTAACCCCTGTATTTAACCAGCAGGGTGTAGTCTCTAGTGGAAAGGCCAGGTTCAGAACAGAGCTAACCCCTGTATTTAACCAGCAGGGTGTAGTCTCTAGTGGAAAGGCCAGGTTCAGAACAGAGCTAACCCCTGTATTTACCCAGCAGGGTGTAGTCTCTAGTGGAAAGGCCAGGTTCAGAACAGAGCTAACCCCTGTATTTACCCAGCAGGGTGTAGTCTCTAGTGGAAAGGCCAGGTTCAGAACAGAGCTAACCCCTGTATTTACCCAGCAGGGTGTAGTCTCTAGTGGAAAGGCCAGGTTCAGAACAGAGATAACCCCTGTATTTAACCAGCAGGGTGTAGTCTCTAGTGGAAAGGCCAGGTTCAGAACAGAGCTAACCCCTGTATTTACCCAGCAGGGTGTAGTCTCTAGTGGAAAGGCCAGGTTCAGAACAGAGCTAACCCCTGTATTTAACCAGCAGGGTGTAGTCTCTAGTGGAAAGGCCAGGTTAGGAACAGAGCTAACCCCTGTATTTACCCAGCAGGGTGTAGTCTCTAGTGGAAAGGCCAGGTTAGGAACAGAGCTAACCCCTGTATTTAACCAGCAGGGTGTAGTCTCTAGTGGAAAGGCCAGGTTCAGAACAGAGCTAACCCCTGTATTTAACCAGCAGGGTGTAGTCTCTAGTGGAAAGGCCAGGTTAGGAACAGAGCTAACCCCTGTATTTACCCAGCAGGGTGTAGTCTCTAGTGGAAAGGCCAGGTTAGGAACAGAGCTAACCCCTGTATTTACCCAGCAGGGTGTAGTCTCTAGTGGAAAGGCCAGGTTAGGAACAGAGCTAACCCCTGTATTTACCCAGCAGGGTGTAGTCTCTAGTGGAAAGGCCAGGTTAGGAACAGAGCTAACCCCTGTATTTAACCAGCAGGGTGTAGTCTCTAGTGGAAAGGCCAGGTTAGGAACAGAGCTAACCCCTGTATTTACCCAGCAGGGTGTAGTCTCTAGTGGAAAGGCCAGGTTAGGAACAGAGCTAACCCCTGTATTTACCCAGCAGGGTGTAGTCTCTAGTGGAAGGACCAGGTTAGGAACAGAGCTAACCCCTGTATTTACCCAGCAGGGTGTAGTCTCTAGTGGAAAGGCCAGGTTAGGAACAGAGCTAACCCCTGTATTTACCCAGCAGGGTGTAGTCTCTAGTGGAATGGCCAGGTTCAGAACAGAGCTAACCCCTGTATTTAACCAGCAGGGTGTAGTCTCTAGTGGAAAGGCCAGGTTAGGAACAGAGCTAACCCCTGTATTTAACCAGCAGGGTGTAGTCTCTAGTGGAAAGGCCAGGTTCAGAACAGAGCTAACCCCTGTATTTAACCAGCAGGGTGTAGTCTCTAGTGGAAAGGCCAGGTTAGGAACAGAGCTAACCCCTGTATTTAACCAGCAGGGTGTAGTCTCTAGTGGAAAGGCCAGGTTCAGAACAGAGCTAACCCCTGTATTTAACCAGCAGGGTGTAGTCTCTAGTGGAAAGGCCAGGTTAGGAACAGAGCTAACCCCTGTATTTACCCAGCAGGGTGTAGTCTCTAGTGGAAAGGCCAGGTTAGGAACAGAGCTAACCCCTGTATGCAGGGTGTAGTCTCTAGTGGAAAGGCCAGGTTCAGAACAGAGCTAACCCCTGTATTTAACCAGCAGGGTGTAGTCTCTAGTGGAAAGGCCAGGTTCAGAACAGAGCTAACCCCTGTATTTACCCAGCAGGGTGTAGTCTCTAGTGGAAAGGCCAGGTTCAGAACAGAGATAACCCCTGTATTTACCCAGCAGGGTGTAGTCTCTAGTGGAAAGGCCAGGTTAGGAACAGAGCTAACCCCTGTATTTACCCAGCAGGGTGTAGTCTCTAGTGGAAAGGCCAGGTTCGGAACAGAGCTAACCCCTGTATTTAACCAGCAGGGTGTTCTCTAGTGGAAAGGCCAGGTTCGGAACAGAGCTAACCCCTGTATTTAACCAGCAGGGTGTAGTCTCTAGTGGAAAGGCCAGGTTAGGAACAGAGCTAACCCCTGTATTTAACCAGCAGGGTGTAGTCTCTAGTGGAAAGGCCAGGTTCGGAACAGAGCTAACCCCTGTATTTACCCAGCAGGGTGTAGTCTCTAGTGGAAAGGCCAGGTTAGGAACAGAGATAACCCCTGTATTTACCCAGCAGGGTGTAGTCTCTAGTGGAAAGGCCAGGTTAGGAACAGAGATAACCCCTGTATTTACCCAGCAGGGTGTAGTCTCTAGTGGAATGGCCAGGTTCAGAACAGAGCTAACCCCTGTATTTAACCAGCAGGGTGTAGTCTCTAGTGGAAAGGCCAGGTTAGGAACAGAGCTAACCCCTGTATTTAACCAGCAGGGTGTAGTCTCTAGTGGAAAGGCCAGGTTCAGAACAGAGCTAACCCCTGTATTTAACCAGCAGGGTGTAGTCTCTAGTGGAAAGGCCAGGTTAGGAACAGAGCTAACCCCTGTATTTAACCAGCAGGGTGTAGTCTCTAGTGGAAAGGCCAGGTTCAGAACAGAGCTAACCCCTGTATTTAACCAGCAGGGTGTAGTCTCTAGTGGAAAGGCCAGGTTAGGAACAGAGCTAACCCCTGTATTTACCCAGCAGGGTGTAGTCTCTAGTGGAAAGGCCAGGTTAGGAACAGAGCTAACCCCTGTATGCAGGGTGTAGTCTCTAGTGGAAAGGCCAGGTTCAGAACAGAGCTAACCCCTGTATTTAACCAGCAGGGTGTAGTCTCTAGTGGAAAGGCCAGGTTCAGGAACAGAGCTAACCCCTGTATTTACCCAGCAGGGTGTAGTCTCTAGTGGAAAGGCCAGGTTCAGAACAGAGATAACCCCTGTATTTACCCAGCAGGGTGTAGTCTCTAGTGGAAAGGCCAGGTTAGGAACAGAGCTAACCCCTGTATTTACCCAGCAGGGTGTAGTCTCTAGTGGAAAGGCCAGGTTAGGAACAGAGCTAACCCCTGTATTTAACCAGCAGGGTGTTCTCTAGTGGAAAGGCCAGGTTCGGAACAGAGCTAACCCCTGTATTTAACCAGCAGGGTGTAGTCTCTAGTGGAAAGGCCAGGTTAGGAACAGAGCTAACCCCTGTATTTAACCAGCAGGGTGTAGTCTCTAGTGGAAAGGCCAGGTTCGGAACAGAGCTAACCCCTGTATTTACCCAGCAGGGTGTAGTCTCTAGTGGAAAGGCCAGGTTAGGAACAGAGATAACCCCTGTATTTACCCAGCAGGGTGTAGTCTCTAGTGGAAAGGCCAGGTTAGGAACAGAGATAACCCCTGTATTTACCCAGCAGGGTGTAGTCTCTAGTGGAAAGGCCAGGTTAGGAACAGAGCTAACCCCTGTATTTACCCAGCAGGGTGTAGTCTCTAGTGGAAAGGCGAGGTTAGGAACAGAGCTAACCCCTGTATTTACCCAGCAGGGTGTAGTCTCTAGTGGAAAGGCGAGGTTAGGAACAGAGCTAACCCCTGTATTTAACCAGCAGGGTGTAGTCTCTAGTGGAAAGGCGAGGTTAGGAACAGAGCTAACCCCTGTATTTAACCAGCAGGGTGTAGTCTCTAGTGGAAAGGCGAGGTTAGGAACAGAGATAACCCCTGTATTTACCCAGCAGGGTGTAGTCTCTAGTGGAAAGGCCAGGTTAGGAACAGAGCTAACCCCTGTATTTAACCAGCAGGGTGTAGTCTCTAGTGGAAAGGCCAGGTTAGAAAGAGAGCTAACCCCTGTATTTACCCAGCAGGGTGTAGTCTCTAGTGGAAAGGCCAGGTTAGGAACAGAGCTAACCCCTGTATTTACCCAGCAGGGTGTAGTCTCTAGTGGAAAGGCCAGGTTAGGAACAGAGCTAACCCCTGTATTTAACCAGCAGGGTGTAGTCTCTAGTGGAAAGGCCAGGTTAGGAACAGAGCTAACCCCTGTATTTACCCAGCAGGGTGTAGTCTCTAGTGGAAAGGCCAGGTTAGGAACAGAGCTAACCCCTGTATTTAACCAGCAGGGTGTAGTCTCTAGTGGAAAGGCCAGGTTCGGAACAGAGCTAACCCTTGTATTTACCCAGCAGGGTGTAGTCTCTAGTGGAAAGGCCAGGTTAGGAACAGAGCTAACCCCTGTATTTACCCAGCAGGGTGTAGTCTCTAGTGGAAAGGCCAGGTTAGGAACAGAGCTAACCCCTGTATTTACCCAGCAGGGTGTAGTCTCTAGTGGAAAGGCCAGGTTCAGAACAGAGCTAACCTCTGTATTTAACCAGCAGGGTGTAGTCTCTAGTGGAAAGGCCAGGTTCAGAACAGAGCTAACCCCTGTATTTACCCAGCAGGGTGTAGTCTCTAGTGGAAAGGCCAGGTTAGGAACAGAGATAACCCCTGTATTTACCCAGCAGGGTGTAGTCTCTAGTGGAAAGTCCAGGTTAGGAACAGAGCTAACCCCTGTATTTACCCAGCAGGGTGTAGTCTCTAGTGGAAAGGCTAGGTTAGGAACAGAGCTAACCCCTGTATTTAACCAGCAGGGTGTAGTCTCTAGTGGAAGGACCAGGTTAGGAACAGAGCTAACCCCTGTATTTACCCAGCAGGGTGTAGTCTCTAGTGGAAAGGCCAGGTTAGGAACAGAGCTAACCCCTGTATTTACCCAGCAGGGTGTAGTCTCTAGTGGAAAGGCCAAGTTAGGAACAGAGCTAACCCCTGTATTTAACCAGCAGGGTGTAGTCTCTAGTGGAAAGGCCAGGTTAGGAACAGAGCTAACCCCTGTATTTAACCAGCAGGGTGTAGTCTCTAGTGGAAAGGCCAGGTTAGGAACAGAGCTAACCCCTGTATTTAACCAGCAGGGTGTAGTCTCTAGTGGAAAGGCCAGGTTAGGAACAGAGCTAACCCCTGTATTTAACCAGCAGGGTGTAGTCTCTAGTGGAAAGGCCAGGTTAGGAACAGAGCTAACCCCTGTATTTACCCAGCAGGGTGTAGTCTCTAGTGGAAAGGCCAGGTTAGGAACAGAGCTAACCCCTGTATTTAACCAGCAGGGTGTAGTCTCTAGTGGAAAGGCCAGGTTAGGAACAGAGATAACCCCTGTATTTAACCAGCAGGGTGTAGTCTCTAGTGGAAAGGTCAGGTTCAGAACAGAGCTAACCCCTGTATTTACCCAGCAGGGTGTAGTCTCTAGTGGAAAGGCCAGGTTAGGAACAGAGCTAACCCCTGTCTCTTGCGGGTCGTCTGTGTAGAAAACCCCAATGAAGATCGTGGAGGAGGAGGAAGAGGAGGAGGTTGAGATTCAGCCAGACCCTCTTCATCAGCTTATCCTTCACTTCAGCCACAACGCCCTCACAGAGAGAAGGTAGGAGGGAATGACCAATCAACCAGTGGTGGAAAAAGTATCCAATATTAATACTTGTGTAAAAGTAAAGATACCTAAATAGAAAATGACTCAAGTAAAAGTGACATTCACCCAGTAAAATACTACTACAGTAAAAGTAGTAAAAGTATTTGGTTTTAAATATACTTAAGTATCAAAAGTAAATGTAGTTGTTTAAATATACTAATTTAATGTAAAAGTAGAAATAATTTAAAATTCCTACAGAATTTTCTTGTTTTATTTTATTTACGGATAGCCAGGGTCACACTCCAACACTCAGACATCATTTACAAACATAGCATTTGTGTTTAGTGAGTCCACCAGATCAGTGGCAGTAGGGATGACCAGGGATGTTCTCTTGATAAGTGTGCAAATTGGACAATTTCTCTGTCCTGCTAAGCATTCAAAATGAAGCAAGTACTTTTGGGTGTCAGGGAAAATGTATGGAGTAAAAAGTACATCATTTACTTTAGGAATGTAGTGAAGTAAAAGTTTACAAATATAATTAGTAAAGTACAGATACCCAAAAAAACTACTTAAGTTAAAAAACTTTAAGTACTACTTAAGTACTTTACATCACTGCAATCAACCAATGTATTTTTTTTTAACCTTTTATTTTAACAGTGAGTCAATCAACCAATCACTCAATCGATCAATTAATCAATCAACCTAGTGAACAAGTGTTTTATCAAATCTTACTTAAATACATAAGAATTGTGTGATCTTAACTTATTTGTGTTACTTTACAAACCTGATACAAGTCATGATAATGATTGGATAATATGTTATTCTCTCCAGTTTCTTGGAAGAAGATCCGTTATATATTGCGTATGCAGACATGATGGCAAAGGTACGCAACTGAGAATTTGAGCACACTTTGGCTGCGTTTACACAGGCAGCCCAGTTCTGATCTATTGCCCAACTATGGGCAAAAGATCTGATCTGATTGGTCAAAAGTTCAATTAGTGGCAAAAGATCAGAACTGGGCTGCCTGAGTAAACACATACTTTCATAATCCGACTGAAGTAGTGTGTTCATAATCAGTTAATGCACAGTCTAAGCTCTAACATGTTCCTCCTCTATCTCCTCAGAGTTGTGCAGAGGATGAAGAGGAGGAAGAAGAGGAAGAGGGGAAAGAGAAGTCATTTGAGGTTTCAACCTGTCTGTCCTTGTATCACTAACCCCCAGGCTTAAAGCCTTAGATACGTTTTAATCAAATCTGTCTGAACACAGTCTGAATCCAGTCTGAACCCAGTCTGTGCATTTAGCCTGGATAAATATCTGACTTGTGGATGATGAGACCGAGATGAGACAGGATTTTAATCAACAGCACTGGCTACAACTGATAACTTCCCATGTCTACGGTGTCAGCTGACAAAGACCGGCCAATGGATGAAATGTCATCGTCACTGTGACAGCCGTGTTCCATTCAACTTTTCACTAGTGTATCTTTTATACATCAGCTTTGTCCTTTTGTATTCAGCAGCTGTAAGACCATTGACGTTGTCACTTTCCTGTGAAATGTGTGAATGTCTCTCTAAGATTATGTTTGATTATGTATTTTAACCCCTCAGGATTATAGACATCGACGAATGAACTATGCGACCGGTTTATAATGAACAGCGACTACAGCTGACTGCTGTAGAGAGTTTTACTTTTATTGCGTATAATCATTATGTGATCTGCCATTCCCCTTTGGGCCCACAGGAGAAGGAGATGGAGAAACAGAAGATCCTGTACCAGCAGGCCAGGCTCCACGCCCGCGGGGCTGCTGAGATGGTGCTACAGATGATCAGCGCCAGTAAAGGTGAGGATGTTCTTTATCTACAGTACAGGTGTAACTTCATAGCCTTGTGTACTGCACAGCATGTTCACCCCCAGATAATATGTCATCCAAACTCATGAACCCATATACATGCAGTGGAATGATCTTGCAAACCATAATCAAAGTCTCGTTCTAGCCATCTATCTGTGGTTAGCACTGTGCTAACAACTTGGGTGCTTAGTCTACTCCTCTTTGTCCCCCAGGTCGACTAGGTCCCATGGTGACCTGCACCCTCAAACTGGGCATCTCCATCCTCAACGGAGGCAACGTACTGGTCCAGCAGGTTAGATAGACGACATTTCATTACCAGAGATGTATTACTGTGTATGTTACACATCATTACCAGAGATGTATTACTGTGTATGTTACACATCATTACCAGAGATGTATTACTGTGTATGGTACACATCATTACCAGAGATGTATTACTGTGTATGTTACACATCATTACCAGAGATGTATTACTGTGTATGTTACACATCATTACCAGAGATGTATTACTGTGTATGTTACACATCATTACCAGAGATGTATTACTGTGTATGTTACACATCATTACCAGAGATGTATTACTGTGTATGTTACACATCATTACCAGAGATGTATTACTGTGTATGTTACACATCATTACCAGAGATGTATTACTGTGTATGTTACACATCATTACCAGAGATGTATTACTGTGTATGTTACACATCATTACCAGAGATGTATTACTGTGTATGTTACACATCATTACCAGAGATGTGTTCAATCATCACGTCTTACCAAGAGTTTCTGTGCATGAAAACATGCTAGTTTTACTTTCCATTGTTTTGCAGAAAATGCTGGATTATCTGAAAGAGAAAAGAGATGCAGGCTTTTTCAAGAGTTTGTCAGGCCTCATGCAGTCCTGCAGGTAACCGTGACTACGCTACCCAAGCAATCCAGAGGACAGATCTCGTCTGGGAACTGCCTGGGAATGATAATAGACTTTTGATCAATTAAAATATTGTAATTTATTGATAAGCATGTTGATTATACCCAATGACATGATGACATGACCCGCGTAGTCCTATGACCACTGTTTATGTCATTTTTATTCATTATCCCTAGCGTACTATTTCTCTTTCACAATGTGTCTTATCTCCATACCCTTTACAGTGTCCTGGACTTAAATGCCTTTGAGAGACAGAACAAAGCGGAAGGTCTGGGGATGGTGACAGATGAAGGATCCAGTAAGTAAAGAGACATGATGGCCAATTGATGTACTACCTCAAACTTTAATAAGTAGTTTAACATTTTGAGTGTTCAATTGTAGTTTTATTTTTCCCTTCAGCCGTAGGTTCCAAGAGCTTGTCTCGCTCTCTTGGTTGCTGTTTCACACTTGGAGTATCTTTACGCAGAAAACCTGTTGAGCTTCTTTTTTCTCCTTTTCTCCTCAGCAATAGGTTCAAGAGCTATCTTTACTCAGAGAATCTAAAACTTCAGGGATCAACACACACAGATTTCACTTACAAACCAACCTCCTTCCTAATGCCGGAGCATGACATTGTCTTATCTCTCTCTGCCGTGTTGTACATGTTGGTGTCAAATTATCTTCAGAAAGAATGCCCCCTAGCTACAGTAATATCAGATTATCTTCAGAAAGAATGCCCCCTAGCTACAGTAATATCAGACTATCTTCAGAAAGAATGCCCCCTAGCTACAGTAATATCAGATTATCTTCAGAAGGAATGCCTCCTAGCTACAGTAATATCAGATTATCTTCAGAAAGAATGCCCCCTAGCTACAGTAATATCAGATTATCTTCAAAAATAATGCCCCCTAGCTACAGTAATATCAGATTATCTTCAGAAAGAATGCCCCCTAGCTACAGTAATATCAGATTATCTTCAGAAAGAATGCCCCCTAGCTACAGTAATACCAGATTATCTTCAGAAGGAATGCCCCCTAGCTACAGTAATATCAGATTATCTTCAGAAAGAATGCCCCCTAGCTACAGTAATATCAGACTATCTTCAGAAAGAATGCCCCCTAGCTACAGTAATATCAGACTATCTTCAGAAAGAATGCCCCCTAGCTACAGTAATATCAGACTATCTTCAGAAAGAATGCCCCCTAGCTACAGTAATATCAAATTATCTTCAGAAAGAATGCCCCCTAGCTACAGTAATATCAGATTATCTTCAGAAAGAATGCCCCCTAGCTACAGTAATATCAGACTATCTTCAGAAGGAATGCCCCCTAGCTACAGTAATATCAGATTATCTTCAGAAGGAATGCCCCCTAGCTACAGTAATATCAGACTATCTTCAGAAAGAATGCCCCCTAGCTACAGTAATACCAGATTATCTTCAGAAGGAATGCCCCCTAGCTACAGTAATATCAGATTATCTTCAGAAGGAATGCCCCCTAGCTACAGTAATATCAGATTATCTTCAGAAAGAATGCCCCCTAGCTACAGTAATACCAGATTATCTTCAGAAGGAATGCCCCCTAGCTACAGTAATATCAGATTATCTTCAGAAGGAATGCCCCCTAGCTACAGTAATATCAGATTATCTTCAGAAGGAATGCCCCCTAGCTACAGTAATATCAGACTATCTTCAGAAAGAATGCCCCCTAGCTACAGTAATATCAAATTATCTTCAGAAAGAATGCCCCCTAGCTACAGTAATATCAGATTATCTTCAGAAGGAATGCCCCCTAGCTACAGTAATATCAGATTATCTTCAGAAAGAATGCCCCCTAGCTACAGTAATATCAGACTATCTTCAGAAAGAATGCCCCCTAGCTACAGTAATACCAGATTATCTTCAGAAGGAATGCCCCCTAGCTACAGTAATATCAGATTATCTTCAGAAGGAATGCCCCCTAGCTACAGTAATATCAGATTATCTTCAGAAAGAATGCCCCCTAGCTACAGTAATACCAGATTATCTTCAGAAGGAATGCCCCCTAGCTACAGTAATATCAGATTATCTTCAGAAGGAATGCCCCCTAGCTACAGTAATATCAAATTATCTTCAGAAAGAATGCCTCCTAGCTACAGTAATATCAAATCAAATTGCATTTGACCTGGTATTTTTGGTGCACGTTGCTTTTCCTGCTTGTGTTACAGTAGTGGTAGAGTCAGGGATCCATGTGATTAACCTGTTGTTGTCCAGACCGTCATCAGGGCTGCAAGGCCTCGTGGCATGATACCTACGTATCAGTGTTGGGGTCAATTCCATTTCGATTCAGAAAGTAAACCAAAATCCTAATTAAAAAGTGTAGAAGTATATAGTTATGTTTCCTGAAATGAACCGTAACTGACCCCAACCCTGCTATGTATTATACAGGATGAATGTCACTCACCTCTTTTAATCATGGGACGAATTGAGTTCATTGTAAATGAAGAAGTAGTGACATTTCTGAACAAATGTTTCATCAGGTTTAGGAATCTAAGCTGTTCAGAAGTGCAGTTTGTGGGAGTAAGTGCAGTAGTTATCAACGTATCTACACTCCTCATGTTGTCAGATTCTGATTCAACTCACATCTACACTTCCCATGTTGTCAGATTCTGATTCAACTCACATCTACACTCCCCATGTTGTCAGATTCTGATTCAACTCACATCTACACTCCCCATGTTGTCAGATTCTGATTCAACACTCACATCTACACTCCCCATGTTGTCAGATTCTGATTCAACTCACATCTACACTTCCCATGTTGTCAGATTCTGATTCAACTCACATCTACACTCCCCATGTTGTCAGATTCTGATTCAACTCACATCTACACTTCCCATGTTGTCAGATTCTGATTCAACTCACATCTACACTCCCCATGTTGTCAGATTCTGATTCAACACTCACATCTACACTCCCCATGTTGTCAGATTCTGATTCAACTCACATCTACACTCCCCATGTTGTCAGGTTCTGATTCAACTCACATCTACACTCCTCGTGTTGTCAGATTCTGATTCAACACTCACATCTACACTTCCCATGTTGTCAGATTCTGATTCAACTCACATCTACACTCCTCGTGTTGTCAGATTCTGATTCAACACTCACATCTACACTCCTCATGTTGTCAGATTCTGATTCAACTCACATCTACACTCCCCATGTTGTCAGATTCTGATTCAACTCACATCTACACTCCCCATGTTGTCAGATTCTGATTCAACTCACATCTACACTCCTCGTGTTGTCCGATTCTGATTCAACTCTCACATCTACACTCCCCATGTTGTCAGGTTACGCACTAAAAGCCTTTCCAATATTTTTACTCCTAAATTGAGAGCAGGGGTTTCCTCCATCCTGAAGTAGGGGGAACCTAAGACATGGTGCAGCATTAGCTAGATATACAAGCCTTCTCTGTCACATCTACATTACCACACACACCTCATCCCACACACACACCTTCTCCTAACATACCTCATCCCACACACACACTTTCTCCTAACACACCTCATCCCACACACACACTTTCTCCTAACATACCTCATCCCACACACACACTTTCTCCTAACACACCTCATCCCACACACACACTTTCTCCTAACATACCTCATCCCACACACACACTTTCTCCTAACACACCTCATCCCACACACACACTTTCTCCTAACACACCTCATCCCACACACACACTTTCTCCTAACACACCTCATCCCACACACTTTCCCCTAACACACCTCATCCCACACACACACGTTCTCCTAACACACCTCATCCCACACACACTTTCTCCTAACACACCTCATCCCACACACACACACTTTCTCCTAACACACCTCATCCCACACACACACACTTTCTCCTAACACACCTCATCCCACACACACACACTTTCCCCTAACACACCTCATCCCACACACACACACTTTCCCCTAACACACCTCATCCCACACACACACTTTCCCCTAACACACCTCATCCCACACACACACTTTCCCCTAACACACCTCATCCCACACACACACTTTCTCCTAACACACCTCATCCCACACACACACTTTCCCCTAACACACCTCATCCCACACACACACTTTCCCCTAACACACCTCATCCCACACACACACTTTCCCCTAACACACCTCATCCCACACACACACTTTCCCCTAACACACCTCATCCCACACACACACTTTCCCCTAACACACCTCATCCCACACACACACTTTCTCCTAACACACCTCATCCCACACACAGAACACACCTTTATGCTTCAGTTCTCCCTGCTGTATATTTTCAGTTTTGATAGGTTAACGGTAGTATTTTCCACTAATATCCTAAATACGCACTAAATATCATACATCTTTATAACTCTCCCCGAAACACCTTCATTTTAACATCACGCCCATAATGAGGCCGATAGACATCTCTCACTCTTTCAAACTTTTTTTTATTCTCCTTTTTAAAAAAAGTTCTATGTCTTCTCTTGCTTACGTCTGCTTGTGTTTTGTTTTGTCCTCTCCTATCATTAATACTCATCGATGGCAGTCAACAGTGAGCGGGGTAAATAAACTATTCAGTGGCTCTCATAACCGCTCATAACCGTCCCTCTCTCACCTTCACCTCTCCTGCCTCATTGACCTGATGACCTGGAAGCATTAGCTCATTGCTCTGGTCTACAGGGAGGTACATTCATGCACATGCATGCATAAAATATAGACGTAAAATTCTAGATTTACTTTATAAATGCCTGTTATTAGTGGTAGTTGTTAACTTTTTCTTTATGTTACTAACTCTACATCACTAATCTACATTCTGCTACTGATACTTCTATCAGGCTATCAACGTCTTTGAAAAGGTTATGATTTGTAGACTTGTCCACAGCTAAATCAAAGCTTTGGATGTGCTTTGTACTTGGGGCCTATTTCACAAAGCTGTGTTTAACTGTCACGTGGATGATGTAGCTGATCCAGAAATGGAATGCAGTATTCAAATACTTGGACTTCCCAAGATTGTGAAGTACTGCGGAATGGAACCTTGGAATTGCTTGATGATTCTAAGTGGATAACATTCCATCATTGTGATCTTCTTAAAAACGGGTTCCCTGTGTCCTTGTCTTGTTCTTATACTATATGCTGTATGTGAAAGTTACCTGGCTAACCTCCAGCTTCTTGAAATGTCCTGGTGTTTCACAATATTCATTTCAGTTTTCACAATCAGCACTTTGGATGCAGCAAGGGTGTTGTATGCAACACAAACCCAGACCCACACTCTTAGATAAAAACATTTCCAAAAGGGTTCTTCGCCTTTCCCCGAATGGAGAACCCTTTTTGGTCCTAGGTAGAACCCATTTTGGGTTCCATGTAGAAACCTCAGTGGAAAGGGTTATACATTGAACCCAAATGGGTTCTACCTGAAACCCAAAAACAGTTCTTCAAAGGGTTCTCCTATGGGGACAGCCGAAGAACCCTTTTAGGTTCTCGATAGAACCTTTTTTCTAAGAGTGCAGTATCTGTATTTGTGCTAGCCACCTGCCTGTCTAAGAGTGATGAGTGCCGATCCAAACTGGATATCCGCAAACGCCTAACTCAGACTTTCACCTAAATCATGCATTGAGATTATTGTGAAAACTCTAGTTGCTTGAGAATTCAGCCGCCGTTGTTATGGAGAGCGTTCTTCACCTACTTATGTTCCATCCCGAAGGTTCCAAAGTGCTGACGAATGATGACTTCACCAAAGATCTCTTCAGGTTTTTACAACTGCTCTGTGAGGGGCACAACGGGGGTGAGAACTTTCATAAATTGGTGTAAAACAAAGTATTAGTATATGTTTTGTTATAGCTTCACTCAAACCACGTCATCCGAATATTAAAATGTGTTCTTCGACCACAGATTTCCAAAACTTCCTGAGAACACAAACAGGAAACACGTTGACAGTCAACATTATCATCAGCACAGTGGACTACCTGCTACGCCTTCAGGTGATACACACACACACACACACACACACACACACACACACACACACACACACACACTCACTATAAATAGAACGTGACTTGGTTTCACCAACACACTGACATAGTAATCCTTCTCTGCAGGAATCTATCAGTGACTTCTACTGGTATTATTCTGGGAAAGACATTATCGACGAGGCAGGGCAGGTCAACTTCTCCAAAGCCTTAGCTGTCGCAAAGCAGATCTTCAACTCACTCACTGAGTACATCCAGGTAAGTAAGGATTGACTCTTTCTGACTGGAGCCTATAGTCATATTTGTATTTTATTTTATGGCACTATAATGTTTTTTTGGGGGGGGGGATTGGGATCTTCATTAACATTCACTCTATTTTGTGTCCCAACACTTTGGTCCTTCTATCAATCTCTCTCTCCCCCTTTCTTCTTCCCTCCTCCTCATTTCTCTCCCTTTCTCCCACCTCCCTCACTTCCTCTCTCCCCCCTCCCTCCCTCTCTCCTTCCCAGGGCCCATGTATTGGGAACCAGCAGAGTCTGGCCCACAGCAGACTGTGGGATGCAGTGGTGGGATTCCTGCATGTGTTTGCCAACATGCAGATGAAGCTGTCCCAGGTAACTAGGTGTCCTCAGTGCTACACCAACCATTCCAGTAAAGTGAGCAAAATAAAACAGTAAACTACTGGCCCAGTCCAGCGTCCTGCTGTACTGGAGTTGCAGTCAGTGTCTATATATGCAGCAGTGTCCATCTGCTTCCTGTCAGTCAACGCTCACTGTCGTCTCCAATATCTCTCCAATATGAAACTGATCACATAAATATAACTCCCATTTCAATAGACCAATGTCCTGTCAAGGGGCTGTACATCAAGCTGCCTCACACTACAGAAACAAGAGATAGGTTCCTGTCCTGGGGGTCGTTGTAGCTCAAGGCTTACTTACTACTACACTTAAATAGCCTCAGATTAGAGGATTCACCCACACCCAACATCCTCAACCTCACTAATGCTCTTGTGGCTGAAGGGAAACAAGTCCCCGCAGCAATGTTCCAACATCTAGTGGAAAGCTTTCCCAGAAGAGTGGAGGCTGTTATAGCAGCAATGGGGGGACCAACTCCATATTATTGCCCATGATTTTGGAATGTTCAAAGAGCAGGTGTCCACATAATTTTGGCCATGTAGTGTATATCCTATTCTATTCCCTCCTCTTGTTCCTCCTCTAACTGTTCTATTCTGGCCGTGGTGATAGTTGCGCCTGGCCGTAGTGATAGTTGCGCCTGGCCGTGGTGATAGTTGCGCCTGGCCGTGGTGATAGTTGCGCCTGGCCGTGGTGATAGTTGCGCCTGGCCGTGGTGATAGTTGCGCCTGGCCGTGGTGATAGTTGCGCCTGGCCGTGGTGATAGTTGCGCCTGGCCGTGGTGATAGTTGCGCCTGGCCGTGGTGATAGTTGCGCCTGGCCGTGGTGATAGTTGCGCCTTGCCGTGGTGATAGTTGCGCCTGGCCGTGGCGATAGTTGCGCCTGGCCGTGGTGATAGTTGCGCCTGGCCGTGGTGATAGTTGCTTTTTTTGGGGGGTTATGCCTTCGTTTTGATTTTTGGTTATGTTTTGGTTTTCGGTTATGCTTTTGTTTTGGTTTTCGGTTATGCCTTTGTTTTGGTTTTCGGTTATGCCTTTGTTTTGGTTTTCGGTTATGCCTTTGTTTTGGTTTTTGGTTATGCCTTTGTTTTGGTTTTTGGTTATGCCTTTGTTTTGGTTTTTGGTTATGCCTTTGTTTTGGTTTTTGGTTATGCCTTTGTTTTGGTTTTTGGTTATGCCTTTTGTTTTGGTTTTTGGTTATGCCTTTGTTTTGGTTTTTGGTAATGCCTTTTGTTTTGGTTTTTGGTTATGCCTTTTGTTTTTGTTTTTGGTTATGCTTTTGTTGGTTATGTCTTTTTTATGCCTTCGGTTATTTGTTTTTAGTGCATGCAACTTGAGCTATTGAGATTGTAAAATCATAAAAATGCTTATTAATAATTAATAAATACATGTTATTATTAATTATTACTTAACTAATTGTATTATTAATGCAATTCTTCCAATGGTCGGCGCTCCTTTAGGACTCGTGTCAGATTGAGCTGCTCAAGGAGTTGATGGATCTTCAGCAGGACATGGTGGTGATGATGCTGTCACTGCTGGAGGGTAAGAACCTACAGATTTTAAGGCTCCAGAGTGGGCGCAACGGTCTAAGACACTGCATCTCAGTGCTAGAGTTGTTACTACAGACCATGGTTCGATTCCAGGCTGTATCACAACCGGGCGTGATTGGGTGTCCCATAGGGCGCCACACATATTGGCCCAGCGTCATACGGGTTTGGCCGGGGTAGGTCGTCATTGTAAATAGGAATTTGTTCTTAACTGACTTGCCTAGTTAAATAAAGGTTAAAAGAGATTCACTCTAACACTTATAGGACTCATTTATGACGTGGTAGGCTACACAGCTACACAGTCACCACAGGAGCATTTGTTTGAACATATATATTTACGCCATACAGTTAATGATTTACACATATCACTGATGGTACATACTGTAGGTATCCACATAATACGTGAAAATGAATAAGTAAGTCAGTTTGTAATTAAGTAAGTAATTAAGTAAGGAAGTAAGTAAGTAGTTAGGGAGGGAGGGAGGTAAAGTAAGTCAGTTTGTAATTAAGTAAGGGGTGGCAGGTAGCCTAGTGGTTAGAGCATTGGACTAGTAACCGAAAGGTTGCAAGATTGAATCCCCGAGCTGACAAGGTAAAAATCTGCCGTTCTGCCCCTGAACAAAACAGTTAACCCACTGTTCCTAGGTCATCATTGAAAATAAGAGTTTGTTCTTAACTGACTTGCCTAGTTAAATAAAGGTAAAACAATAAAAGTAAGTAATTAGGGAGGTAAAGTAAGTGCAAGTGCAAATGCAATTGATTCCTATGTGGTGTCTCTTAGGCAACGTGGTGAATGGAACGATTGGAAAGCAGATGGTGGATACTCTGGTGGAGTCCTCCAGCAATGTAGAGATGATCCTCAAGTTCTTTGACATGTTCCTCAAGATCAAGGACCTGACCACCTCTGACAACTTCAGGGACTACGACCCCGATAACAAGGGGGTGATCTCAAAAAAAGATTTCCAGAAGTCCATGGAGAACCAGAAGCAGTACACCCAGTCGGAGATCGAGTTCCTGCTTTCCTGTGCCGAGGCTGATGAGAACGACATGTTCAACTACGAGGAGTTTGTGGAGCGGTTCCACGAGCCAGCCAAAGACATTGGCTTCAATATAGCCGTGCTGCTCACTAACCTCTCTGAGCACATGCCTCACGATCCCCGTCTGGCCACCTTCCTGGAACCGGCCGAGAGCGTGCTGAACTACTTCGAACCGTACCTGGGCCGCATCGAGATCATGGGCGGAGGGAAGCGCATCGAGAGGGTCTACTTTGAGATCAGCGAGTCCAGCCGCACGCAGTGGGAGAAGCCACAGGTCAAAGAGTCCAAGAGACAGTTCATCTTTGACGTGGTCAACGAGGGTGGAGAGAGCGAGAAGATGGAGATGTTTGTGAACTTCTGCGAAGACACCATCTTTGAGATGCAGCTGGCATCTCAGATCTCGGAGCCAGAAGTGGCGGAGCGCCCGGAGGAGGAAGAGGAGGAGGTGCACAACTTTCTAGAAGAGCTGGCTGAGCAAGAAGAGGAGAGAGAGCTGGAGGCTTCCTCGGCTTTCACCATGGTCTGCGTC
Source organism: Salvelinus alpinus (assembly GCF_045679555.1). Taxonomy (NCBI): domain Eukaryota; kingdom Metazoa; phylum Chordata; class Actinopteri; order Salmoniformes; family Salmonidae; genus Salvelinus; species Salvelinus alpinus. The sequence continues at coordinate 10,832,712 of NC_092093.1, read as the reverse complement.
TCCGCCAAGAAGAAGATCTCCAACTTCAGAGAGATGCTGACCTTCAAGAGCCTCAAGAAGCGGTACAAGAAGTTCAAGAAGCTGAGCATGAAGGAGGTGACCCTTGGGTTCTTCTCCTTCTTCTGGAGGCTCTTCGCAGGGTTCTTCAAGGGGATCTACAGCCTCATCTTCGGATTCTTCCACCTCATCTGGTCATCCATGTTCGGAGGCGGCCTCGTCGAAGGTGGGATCTTTTTATCTTCTATTTTTGTTTAAATCTTTTTGTTTTTATTGTTTTAGGATCATGTTAATAAGGGTGTTGCGACGTTTTGTTTAAATGGACTTTAAATTATGTTTGATTTGATTTGACTTGAAGGAGCCAAGAACATGAAGGTGACAGACATATTGGGCAACATGCCCGATCCCACCCAGTTCGGTATCCACGGCGACGTGCTGGAGACGGAGAAGGCGGAGGTCAGTGATTCGGTGTCGGGCGGAACAGACCAGGCCATCAAACCGTCGGACAAGGCAGAGCAGGACATCTTAATGGAGATGATTAATCCGACGCCAAAGAAAGGGGAAGGGTTAAAACATGTTGATCCTGGACTGGGAGACGTCTCTGAGAATCTGACCGCTGAGACCACTGCCACTGTGGAGAAGAAGGTGAGCATTCTATAGGCCTGTCTCTAAAACAGTAGGTGAAGGGAATACATGAAATACAATGGTGATTCTCTATGAACAGTTCTCAGTAAAACGCTGGGCTTGTTACACATGGATGGTGTCAGTAATAAGTATCCTCTGTAACCTTCTATTGTCCTTCTCATTTAGAATGCTGAACCTCTGTAACCTTCTGTTGTCCTTCTCATGTAGAAGCCTGAACCTCTGTAACCTTCTATTGTCCTTCTCATTTAGAATGCTTAACCTCTGTAACCTTCTGTTGTCCTTCTCATGTAGAAGGCTGAACCTCTTTAACCTTCTGTTGTCCTTCTCATGTAGAAGCCTGAACCTCTGTAACCTTCTATTGTCCTTCTCATTTAGAATGCTGAACCTCTCTAACCTTCTGTTGTCCTTCTCATTTAGAATGCTTAACCTCTGTAACCTTCTGTTGTCCTTCTCATGTAGAAGGCTGAACCTCTTTAACCTTCTGTTGTCCTTCTCATGTAGAAGGCTGAACCTCTCTAACCTTCTGTTCTCCTTCTCATGTAGAATGCTGAACCTCTGTAACCTTCTGTTGTCCTTCTCATGTAGAAGCCTGAACCTCTGTAACCTTCTATTGCCCTTCTCATGTAGAATGCTGAACCTCTCTAACCTTCTGTTGTCCTTCTCATTTAGAATGCTGAACCTCTTTAACCTTCTGTTGTCCTTCTCATGTAGAATGCTGAACCTCTTTAACCTTCTGTTGTCCTTCTCATGTAGAATGCTGAACCTCTTTAACCTTCTGTTGTCCTTCTCATGTAGAATGCTGAACCTCTTTAACCTTCTGTTGTCCTTCTCATGTAGAATGCTGAACCTCTTTAACCTTCTGTTGTCCTTCTCATGTAGAATGCTGAACCTCCTTAACCTTCTGTTGTCCTTCTCATGTAGAAGGCTGAACCTCTCTAACCTTCTGTTGTCCTTCTCATGTAGAAGGCTGAACCTCTCTAACCTTCTATAGTCCTTCTCATGTAGAAGGCTGAACCTCTTTAACCTTCTGTTGTCCTTCTCATGTAGAATGCTGAACCTCTCTAACCTTCTGTTGTCCTTCTCATGTAGAATGCTGAACCTCTGTAACCTTCTGTTGTCCTTCTCATGTAGAATGCTGAACCTCTTTAACCTTCTATTGTCCTTCTCATGTAGAAGGCTGCTTCTGAACCAACGGAGTCGGAACCAGAGAAAGCAGAGTGAGTGGCTACACTATTTATTGATCTCTGTGTGTATGTTTACTTCAGCTACGTAACATGGAGGGCATGTTCAAATCTTAATTCACTCTTTATTTACTTTATTTAAAGTGTTTAAATAAAAATATCCGGTGCTCGGTTTCTCGACAGTCTTGACAGTTTATCACAAATAAGAGTCTGATCTTAATTGCTCATTATTTCTTAAAATTGAAATAATGGAATGAAATGAGTGTGTTGTGTTGTATTGTGTTGGGGTTTCAGCTCTCTAACAGATGTCAGAGGTATTTGCTGGTGTCAGATTGATAACAGATCGGTGGCCATCTTGTGTTCTCACAGCACAGAGAAGAAGGAAAAGGAAGACAAGGTCAAGGCGGAGCAGCCTAAAGAGGAAGTGGCTCAGGATAAGCCCATTCCCAAGTCCAGAAACGGCCAATCAAAGGAGGCTCCTACTTCCTTCTTTGCCAGCTTCTTGGCTGGGCTGGAGGTCTACCAGGCCAAGATGCTGGTAATACATCAGACATTGTACTTGTTCAAGATCGACTACAGCTTTGCGTATTGAGTGTGGGAAATGTGCAGTAAAATGTAAATATTTATTGTTATTATAATTATTATATTGCAGTTGGAGACTGCAGACTAACTGAACTGATTTGCATCCTAAATAACTGCTTATTATTTGAAGATCAATCCGTTTGATTAGTCGGTGATCAGCGACTGATCAGAATTGATGCTCTCACACAGTCGTTGTTATTCCGCCTGCCACATGCTGGCAATAGTGACCTTCCATGTCTTCTTCTTTGCAGTCACGCTCACCTCAGAAGACTGCTATGTATTATCATGACTAAATGTATTATCATGACTAAATGTATTATCATGACTAAATGTCTAACTTTGTGTTCCATGTGTTTGCAGAACACGCTGGCTCGCAACTTCTACAACATGCGTTTCCTGGCTCTGTTTGTGGCGTTTGCCATCAACTTCATTCTACTGTTCTACAGGGTAATTTACAGTGATACACATTACAGGGTTGTCTTGCTCTCTCTTCTACAAGATACGAATAATAATCTTATTTTATTTACATTCGGAAAGTGTTCAGTCCCCTCCATTTTCCAAATGTTACTTTACAGCATTATTCTAAAATGTATTAAAAATATATATATTCTCATCAATCTACACACAATACCCCATAATGACGAAGCAAAAACTGTTTTTTAGATATTTTTGAAAATGTATTAAGAATAAAAAACTGAAATATCACATTTACGTAAGTATTCAGACCCTTTACTCAGTACTTTGTTTAAACACCTTTGGCAGCGAGTACAGCCTCGAGACTTCTTGGATAGGACGCTACAAGCTTGGCACACCTGTATTTGGGGAGTCTTTCCCATTCTTCTCTGCAGAAACTCTCAAGCTCTGTCAGGTTGGATGGGGAGTGTCACTGAACAGCTATTTTCAGGTCTCTCCAGAGATGTTTGGTTGGGTTCAAGTCCGGGCTCTGGCTAGGTCACTCAAGGACATTCAGAGACTTGTTCCAAAGCCACTCCTGCGTTGTCTTGGCTGTGTGCTTAGGGTCGTTGTACTGTTGGAAGGTGAACCTTCACCCCAGTCTGATGTCCTGAGCACTCTGGAGCAGGTTTTCATCAAGGATCTCTTTGTACTTTGCCCTGTTGATCTTTCCCTCGATCCTGACTAGTCTCCCAGTCTCTGCCGCTGAAAAACATCCCCACAGCATGATGCTGCCACCACCATGCTTCACCGTAGGGATGGTGCCAGGTTTCCTCCAGATGTGACGCTTGGCAATCAGGCCAAAGAGTTTAATCTTCGTTTCATCAGACCAGAGAATCTTGTTTCTCATGGTCTGAGAGTCTTTAGGTGCCTTTTGGCAAACTCCAATTGGGCTGTCATGTACCCTTTACTGAGGAGTGGCTTCTGTCTGGCCACTCTATCATATAGTCCTGATTGGTGGATTGCTGCAAAGATGGTTGTCCTTCTGGAAGGTTCTCCCATCTCCACAGAGGAACTCTAGAGCTCTGTCAGAGTGACCATTGGGTTCTTGGTCACCTCCCTGACCAAGGCTCTTCTACCCCGATTGCTCAATTTGGCCTGCTCTAGGATGAGTCTAGGTTCCCCAGATCTGTGCCTTGACACAATCCTGTCTCAAACCTCTACGGACAAATCCTTTGACCTCATGGCTTGGTTTTTGCTCTGACATGCACTGTCAACTGTGAGACCTTAAATAGACAGGTGTGTGCCTTTCCAAATGATGTCCAATCAATTTAATTTACCACCGGTGGACTCCAATCATGTTGTAGAAACATCTCAAGGATGATCAATGGAAACAGGATGCACCTGAGCTCTATTTTGAGTCTCATAGCAAACGGTCTGCATACTTATGTAAATAAGGTATTTCTGTTTTTTAATTTGAATACATTTGCAAAATTCTCTAAACCTGTTTTCACTTTGTCATTATGGGATATTGTGAGTAGATTGATAAGGAAAACATGTATTTAATCAATTTTAGAATAAGGCTGTAACGTAACAAAATGTGAAAAAATTCAAGGGGTCTAAATACTTTCCAAATGCACTGTACATTCTTGTCAATAACCAGGCTATTGTGTGTCAACTTTGAGACAAGATTTTGAGGTGTGTGTTTGCTGGGTTTTTACCATATCTGTCAAAGAAATAAAAACACATTTTCTCTGTGGGTCGTTTTCCCCTCAGGTGACTGCTGCTGAGGATGATGAGGATGACTCTTGGACTAGTTCTGATGATGATGATGATGATGAAGGTGGTGAGGAGTACTTTGTCCTGGAGGAGAGTACAGGCTACATGGCTCCTATTCTGTGTTTCCTGGCTGTGTTCCACACCACCCTCTCTATCCTCTGTTTGGTTGGCTACTACTTTCTCAAGGTGATTACAATCAAGCCAGTGACTCAGCCCCTGTAACAGGGTTAGAGGCAGAGAATCCCAGTGGAGAGAGGGGATCCGGCCTGGCAGAGACAGCAAGGGCGGTTCGTTGCTCCAGAGCCTTTCCGTTCACCTTCACACTCCTGGGCCAGGCTACACTCAATCATATGACCTACTGAAGAGATAAGTCTTCAGTAAAGACTTAAAGGTTGAGACCGAGTCTGCGTCTCTCACATGGGTAGGCAGACTGTTCCATAAAAATGGAGATCTATAGGAGAAAGCCCTGCCTCCCGCTGTTTGCTTAGAAATTCTAGGGACAATTAGGAGGCCTGCGTCTTGTGACCGTAGCGTACGTATTGGTATGTACGGCAGGACCAACTCGGAAAGATAGGTAGGAGCAAGCCCATGTAACGCTTTATAGGTTAACAGTAAAACCTTGAAATCAGCCCTTGCCTTAACAGGAAGCCAGTGTAGGGAAGCTAGCACTGGAGTAATATGATCAAATTTCTTGGTTCTAGTCAGGATTCTAGCAGCCGTATTTAGCACTAACTGAAGTTTATTTAGTGCTTTATCCGGGTAGCCGGAAAGTAGAGCATTGCAGTAGTCTAACCTAGAAGTAACAAATGCATGGATTAATTTTTCTGCATCATTTTTGGACAGAAAATTTCTGATTTTAGCAATGTTACGTAGATGGAAAAAAGCTGTCCTTGAAACAGTCTTGATATGTTCGTCAAAAGAGAGATCAGGGTCAAGAGTAACGCCGAGGTCCTTCACAGTTTTATTTGAGACGACTTTACAACCATCAAGATGAATTGTCAGATTTAACAGAAGATCTCTTTGTTTCTTGGGACCTAGAACAAGCATCTCTGTTTTGTCCGAGTTTAAAAGTAGAAAGTTTTCAGCCATCCACTTCCTTATGTCTGAAACACAGGCTTCTAGCGAGGGCAATTTTGGGGCTTCACCATGTTTCATTGAAATGTACAGCTGTGTGTCATCCGCATAGCAGTGAAAGTTAACATTATGTTTTCGAATAACATCCCCAAGAGGTAAAATATATAGTGAAAACAATAGTGGTCCTAAAACGGAACCTTGAGGAACACCGAAATGTACAGTTGATTTGTCAGAGGACAGACCATTCACAGAGACAAACTGATATCTTTCCGACAGGTAAGATCTAAACCAGGCCAGAACTTGTCCGTGTAGACCAATTTGGGTTTCCAGTCTCTCCAAAAGAATGTGGTGATCGATGGTGTCAAAGGCAGCACTAAGGTCTAGTAGCACGAGGACAGATGCAGAGCCTCGGTCTGACGCCATTAAAAGGTCATTTACCACCTTCACAAGTGCAGTCTCAGTGCTATGATGGGGTCTAAAACCAGACTGAAGCATTTCGTATACATTATTTGTCTTCAGAAAGGCAGTGAGTTGCTGCGCAACAGCTTTTTCTAAAATCTTTGAGAGGAATGGAAGATTCGATATAGGCCGATAGTTTTTTATATTTTCCGGGTCAAGGTTTGGCTTTTTCAAGAGAGGCTTTATCACTGCCACTTTTAGTGAGTTTGGTACACATCCGGTGGATAGAGAGCTGTTTATTATGTTCAACATAGGAGGGCCAAGCACAGGAAGCAGCTCCTTCAGCAGTTTAGTAGGAATAGGATCCAGTATGCAGCTTGAAGGTTTAGAGGCCATGATTATTTTCATCATTGTGTCAAGAGATATAGTACTAAAACACTTAAGTGTCTCTCCCGATCCCAGGCCCTCGCAGAGCTGTGCAGATCCAGGACAGCTAAGCCCTGGAGGAATACGCAGATTCAAAGAGGAGTCCGTAATTTGCTTTCTAATGGTCATGATCTTTTCCTCAAAGAAGTTCATGAATTTATTACTGCTGAAGTGAAAGCCATCCTCTCTTGGGGAATGCTGCTTTTTAGTTAGTTTCGCAACAGTATCAAAAAGAAATTTTGGATTGTTCTTATTTTCCTCGATTAAGTTGGAAAAGTAGGATGAGCGAGCAGCAGTGAGGGCTCTTCGGTACTGCACGGTACTGTCTTTCCAAGCTAGTCGGAAGACTTCCAGTTTGGTGTGGCGCCATTTCCGTTCCAATTTCCTGGAAGCTTGCTTCAAAGCTCGGGTATTTTCTGTATACCAGGGAGCTAATTTCTTATGACAAATGTTTTTCGTTTTTAGGGGTGCAACTGCATCTAGGGTATTGCGCAAGGTTAAATTGAGTTCCTCAGTTAGGTGGTTAACTGATTTTTGTCCTCTGACGTCCTTGGGTAGGCAGAAGGAGTCTGGAAGGGCATCAAGGAATTTTTGTGTTGTCTGAGAATTTATAGCACGACTTTTGATGCTCCTTGGTTGGGGTCTGAGCAGATTATTTGTTGCGATTGCAAACGTAATAAAATGGTGGTCCGATAGTCCAGGATTATGTGGAAAAACATTAAGATCTACAACATTTATTCCATGGGACAAAACTAGGTCCAGAGTATGACTGTGGCAGTGAGTAGGTCCAGAGACATGTTGGACAAAACCCACTGAGTCGATAATGGCTCCGAAAGACTTTTGGAGTGGGTCTGTGGACTTCTCCATGTGAATATTAAAATCACCAAAAATTAGAATATGATCTGCTATGACTACAAGGTCTGATAGGAATTCAGGAAACTCAGAGAGGAACGCTGTATATGGCCCAGGAGGCCTGTAAACAGTAGCTATAAAAAGTGATTGAGTAGGCTGCATAGATTTCATGACTAGAAGCTCAAAAGACGAAAACGCCATTTTTTTTTTTGTAAATTGAAATTTGCTATCGTAAATGTTAGCAACACCTCCGCCTTTGCGGGATGCACGGGGGATATGGTCACTAGTGTGACCATATCTTAAATTTAATCAATCAATCTATCAATCAGTATGACTGGTGTTTATTACAGTCAACTGTTCACATCAAACCAACAACATCATTATCGTCTGTCTGTCTGTCTGTCTGTCTGTCTGTCTGTCTGTCTGTCTGTCTGTCTGTCTGTCTGTCTGTCTGTCTGTCTGTCTGTCTGTCTGTCTGTCTGTCTGTCTGTCTGTCTGTCTGTCTGTCTGTCTGTCTGTCTGTCTGTCTGTCTTTCTTTCTTTCTCCTCTCACCCCTTCTCTCTGTCATCCATTCCCCTCCCAGGTGCCTCTGGTGGTGTTTAAGAGAGAGAAGGGGATCGCCAGGCTGTTGGAGTTTGAAGGTCTCTACATCACAGAGCAGCCGGCAGACGATGACATCACGGGACAGTGGGACCGTCTCGTCATCAACACCCCGTGAGTCATACCACAGAGGAAAACCTGGCTTGGACTGAAACAGGTGCCGATACTGTTTATGTTTAGTCGCAGGAACTCCACAATACTTTTTGAGCTAATCTATAAGAGGTGCAGGAACTCAAGCAGTAGAACATTTGAGGTGCGGTTATTCAGTTCCGGTAAGCTCCTGACAAATTCAAGCAATGTGTACACTAATATAAAAAAAGTGTGTTGAAAATGTCACCAGCTTCAGATGAATGTTCCTAATAGAATTGTAGAGGCATTGAACTATATCTGTTGTCCCTCTTGTGTTTCTGCAGATCCTTCCCCAATAACTACTGGGACAAGTTTATCAAACGGAAGGTACAAGTACAGCCTTATTCACACAGGAGTCCACACTAATACTATACACATATAACTGCATAGTGTAGTATAGCAATCACATAAACCCAAATCAAATGTCTTTCCCTGTCTCCTCTGTCTATAGGTCATTAATTAGTCAGGAGACCTGTATGTGTCTGTCTGTAGGTCATGAATAAGTATGGAGACCTGTATGTGTCTGTCTGTAGGTCATTAATTAGTATGGAGATCTGTATGTGTCTGTCTGTAGGTCATTAATAAGTATGGAGACCTGTATGGTGCTGAGCGGATAGCTGAGCTGTTGGGTCTGGATAAGACCGCCCTGGACTTCGACCCTACTCAGGAGACCGTGGTGGAGGCGGCTTCTCTTGTATCCTGGTGAGCCATCCACTCTTCTCATATCATCCTAACAAAACTCAAGTCATAGACTGTTTTCTCTGCTACCGCACGGCAAGCGGTACCGGAGCGCCAAGTCTAGGACCAAGAGGCTCCTTAACAGCTTCTACCCCCAAGCCATTAATTAGACTGTTGAACAATTCATCAAATCACCTCCCTCCCTCCCTCCCTCCCCCCCCCCCCCCCCCCCCTCCCTCCCTCCCTCCCTCCCGTAAACAGTGAGTAGCAGCAGTGTATTATCTAAGCATAGTCACTTCACCCCCACCTAGAGTGGAGACCATGAAAACACAGACATTAGTAGGACAGAAATGTCTTACTATTAGTTAAATATGAATTGTTAACCATCGTTATATCAAATAAATCTGATAAATGCACTGGTAATAAACATGTAGCTAATAAACACAGTGAAATACATAGCGTCTCAGTTGAGTTAACCGCTGGGGAGAAAGTAATCTCTCATATCAACACAGTAAAACACATGATACTATATTGTGAATGGGTGGGTAATTCAACGCTAAGAAACATCTGTCTGTTTCCTAATGGCAGGTTGAGCTCTATTGACACCAAGTACCACATCTGGAAAATGGGAGTGGTGCTGACTGATAATGTAAGTGTTTACTCCCTCAATAAAGACAAACAGTCAACCTAGCTCCTCCCCCTGCAGTGTTTGTGGCTGACAATAAGGCTCTGGATAGGTGTAAGCAGTATGGTCAAACCACCCTGAGGCCATCAGAAGGCTAGCTGGAGCCATCACCCTACTGCTTACACCTATCCCTTACAATCTGCGAACACAAAGGGGAAAGGACTAGGAATTTCAAGTAGATTTTAGAGTGAAATAGTGATGGACTGAGCTTCACATTTCCTTGTTCTGTCATGTCAGTCGTTCCTGTACCTGATCTGGTACGCCACCATGTCCATCCTGGGGCACTATAACAACTTCTTCTTCGCTGCCCATCTGCTGGACATCGCCATGGGCTTCAAGACCCTGAGGACCATCCTGTCCTCCGTCACTCACAACGGAAAACAGGCATGTGGCAATAACACCACCAGACACTGTCAGAAGGCCACACAGACATTTGAATCACTAGACTGTAGATCAGTGGGACATCTCAATGCATGTTAGTGTTTTTTGTCACGAATCTTGTTCTGGAGGCAGCTCTGCAGAGTGGTAACTAGCTGGCACAGCCACAAAGTCATAAAATCTGATTTTAAAACTAACCCTAATTAATGCCTAACCCTAACCTTAAATTAAAGGCCCAATTCAGCCGTTTTTATTTCAATATCAAATAATTTCTAGGTAACAAATAAGTACCTTACTGTTATTTTTTTTTCAAATTAAAAGTGTTAAAAAGAAACAAAAATAGCTTTTTAGCGAAGACCAAATTTGTCAAGGAAGAATTTAGCTCGGACTGTCTGGGAGTGAGAGGCCTAATTGGATGAGCCTAATGGGAGGAATCTGTAACCTGAACGTTTATTGGCAGAGGTTTGAAACTCTTACTGATTTGTCTATTAACTTATACCACCTGGTGATGTCACCGGGCAGGCCAAAACTCCATCCCACCACAACAGGCTGAAATTTCAGGCGGTCTTTTCAAACGGCTTTTACATGAAAATGACATTATAATAAATGGCACCATTTCACAGTATTATTTAGTGAGGAAATATATACAGTGCATTCAGAAAGTATTCAGACCCCTTCACTTTTTCCACATTTTGTTACATTACAACCTTACTCTAAAATGGATTAAAATAGGTGCCCCAACAAAAGTACTGAGTAAAGGGTCTGAATACTTATGTAAATGTGATATTTCAGTTTTTTTTGTTTTATAGATTTGCAAAAATGTCTACAAACCTGTTTTTTGCTCTGTCATTATGGGGTATTGTGTGTAGATTGATGAGTTAAAAAAATCTATATTAGAATAAGGCTGTAACCTAATTAAATGTGGAAAGAGTCAAGGGGTCTGAATATTTTTCGAATGCAATATGTAAAACACAGGATATCACGTTTTTGACTGCACTAGGCTTTTAAAACCAAAAAGCACATTTTTCAAAAAGCTCAATTTTATACACCTGTCAGCAACTGGTGTGGCTGAAATTGCCGAATCCACTCATTTGAAGGGATGTCCACATACTTTTGTATATACGGTGTAGCTAGGTGGGACAGCCACATATCTCAGTCATAGTAAGTACATTTTTCCTCAATATAGTAGCTATCAGCAAAGTAAGTGCTAGTTAGGGGGAAAAGTCTGTGCTAGTTAGGGGGAAAAGTCTGTGTTAGTTAGGGGGAAAAGTCTGTGCTAGTTAGGGGGAAAAGTCTGTGTTAGTTAGGGGGAAAAGTCAGTGTTAGTTAGGGGGGAAAGTCAGTGTTAGTTAGGGGGAAAAGTCAGTGTTAGTTAGGGGGAAAAGTCAGTGCTAGTTAGGGGGAAAAGTCAGTGCTAGTTAGGGGGAAAAGTCTGTGCTAGTTAGGGGGGAAAGTCAGTGTTAGTTAGGGGAAAAGTCAGTGTTACATAGGGGAAAAGTCAGTGTTAGTTAGGGGGAAAGTCAGTGTTAGTTAGGGGGGAAAGTCAGTGTTAGTTAGGGGGAAAAGTCAGTGCTAGTTAGGGGGAAAAGTCAGTGCTAGTTAGGGGGAAAAGTCTGTGCTAGTTAGGGGGAAAAGTCAGTGTTAGTTAGGGGGAAAAGTCAGTGTTACATAGGGGAAAAGTCAGTGCTAGTTAGGGGGAAAAGTCAGTGCTAGTTAGGGGGGAAAGTCAGTGTTAGTTAGGGGGAAAAGTCTGTGCTAGTTAGGGGGAAAAGTCAGTGTTACATAGGGGAAAAGTCAGTGTTAGTTAGGGGGACAAGTCAGTGTTAGTTAGGGGGAAAAGTCAGTGTTAGTTAGGGGGAAAAGTCAGTGTTAGTTAGGGGGAAAAGTCAGTGCTAGTTAGGGGGGAAAGTCTGTGCTAGTTAGGGGGGAAAGTCAGTGTTAGTTAGGGGAAAAGTCAGTGTTACATAGGGGAAAAGTCAGTGTTAGTTAGGGGGAAAAGTCAGTGCTAGTTAGGGGGAAAGTCAGTGCTAGTTAGGGGGAAAAGTCAGTGTTAGTTAGGGGGAAAAGTCTGTGCTAGTTAGGGGGGAAAGTCTGTGCTAGTTAGGGGGGAAAGTCTGTGCTAGTTAGGGGAAAAGTCAGTGTTACATAGGGGAAAAGTCAGTGCTAGTTAGGGGGAAAGTCAGTGCTAGTTAGGGGGAAAAGTCAGTGTTAGTTAGGGGGAAAAGTCAGTGCTAGTTAGGGGGAAAAGTCAGTGCTAGTTAGGGGGAAAAGTCTGTGTTACATAGGGGAAAAGTCAGTGTTAGTTAGGGGGACACGTCAGTGTTAGTTAGGGGGAAAAGTCAGTGTTAGTTAGGGGGAAAAGTCAGTGCTAGTTAGGGGGAAAAGTCAGTGCTAGTTAGGGGGAAAAGTCAGTGCTAGTTAGGGGGAAAAGTCTGTGCTAGTTAGGGGGGAAAGTCTGTGCTAGTTAGGGGGGAAAGTCTGTGTTAGTTAGGGGGAAAAGTCAGTGCTAGTTAGGGGGAAAAGTCAGTGTTCGGGCGAAAAGTCAGTGTTAGTTAGGGGAAAAGTCAGTGTTAGTTAGGGGAAAAGTCTGTGTTAGTTAGGGGGAAAAGTCAGTGCTAGTTAGGGGAAAAGTCAGTGTTAGTTAGGGGAAAAGTCAGTGTTAGTTAGGGGAAAAGTCAGTGCTAGTTAGGGGGAAAAGTCAGTGCTAGTTAGGGGAAAAGTCAGTGTTAGTTAGGGGGAAAAGTCTGTGTTAGTTAGGGGAAAGGTCAGTGTTAGTTAGGGGAAAAGTCATTGTTAGTTAGGGGGAAAAGTCAGTGCTAGTTAGGCGGAAAAGTCTGTGTTAGTTAGGGGGAAAAGTCAGTGCTAGTTAGGGGAAAAGTCAGTGTTAGTTAGGGGGAAAAGTCTGTGTTAGTTAGGGGAAAAGTCAGTGTTAGTTAGGGGGAAAAGTCAGTGTTAGTTAGGGGGAAAAGTCAGTGCTAGTTAGGGGGAAAAGTCAGTGCTAGTTAGGGGAAAAGTCAGTGTTAGTTAGGGGAAAAGTCAGTGTTAGTTAGGGGAAAAGTCAGTGTTAGTTAGGGGGAAAAGTCAGTGTTAGTTAGGGGAAAAGTCAGTGTTAGTTAGGGGGAAAAGTCAGTGCTAGTTAGGGGGAAAAGTCTGTGTTAGTTAGGGGGAAAAGTCTGTGTTAGTTAGGGGGAAAAGTCTGTGTTAGTTAGGGGGAAAAGTCTGTGTTAGTTAGGGGGAAAAGTCTGTGTTAGTTAGGGGGAAAAGTCGTGTTAGTTAGGGGAAAAGTCTGTGTTAGGGGGAAAAGTCGTGTTAGTGGTAGTTAGGGGGAAAAGTCTGTGTTAGTTAGGGGGAAAAGTCAGTGCTAGTTAGGGGGAAAAGTCAGTGCTAGTTAGGGGGAAAAGTCAGTGTTAGTTAGGGGAAAAGTCTGTGTTAGTTAGGGGGAAAAGTCAGTGCTAGTTAGGGGAAAAGTCAGTGTTAGTTAGGGGAAAAGTCAGTGCTAGTTAGGGGGAAAAGTCAGTGCTAGTTAGGGGGAAAAGTCTGTGTTAGTTAGGGGGAAAAGTCTGTGTTAGTTAGGGGGAAAAGTCTGTGTTAGTTAGGGGGAAAAGTCTGTGTTAGTTAGGGGGAAAAGTCAGTGTTAGTTAGGGGAAAAGTCAGTGCTAGTTAGGGGGAAAAGTCAGTGTTAGTTAGGGGAAAAGTCCGTGCTAGTTAGGGGGAAAAGTCCGTGCTAGTTAGGGGGAAAAGTCTGTGTTAGTTAGGGGGAAAAGTCTGTGTTAGTTAGGGGGAAAAGTCAGTGCTAGTTAGGGGGAAAAGTCAGTGCTAGTTAGGGGAAAAGTCAGTGCTAGTTAGGGGGAAAAGTCAGTGCTAGTTAGGGGGAAAAGTCTGTGTTAGTTAGGGGGAAAAGTCAGTGCTAGTTAGGGGGGAAAGTCAGTGCTAGTTAGGGGGGAAAGTCTGTGTTAGTTAGGGGGAAAAGTCAGTGTTAGTTAGGGGGAAAAGTCAGTGTTAGTTAGGGGGAAAAGTCAGTGCTAGTTAGGGGGAAAAGTCTGTGTTAGTTAGGGGGAAAAGTCAGTGCTAGTTAGGGGGAAAAGTCAGTGCTAGTTAGGGGGGAAAGTCAGTGTTAGTTAGGGGGAAAAGTCAGTGCTAGTTAGGGGGAAAAGTCAGTGCTAGTTAGGGGGAAAAGTCTGTGTTAGTTAGGGGGAAAAGTCTGTGTTAGTTAGGGGGGAAAGTCAGTGCTAGTTAGGGGGAAAAGTCAGTGTTAGTTAGGGGGGAAAGTCAGTGTTAGTTAGGGGAAAAGTCAGTGTTAGTTAGGGGGAAAAGTCAGTGCTAGTTAGGGGGAAAAGTCAGTGTTAGTTAGGGGGAAAAGTCAGTGCTAGTTAGGGGGAAAAGTCTGTGTTAGTTAGGGGGGAAAGTCTGTGTTAGTTAGGGGGGAAAGTCTGTGTTAGTTAGGGGGGAAAGTCTGTGTTAGTTAGGGGGAAAAGTCTGTGTTAGTTAGGGGGAAAAGTCTGTGTTAGTTAGGGGAAAAGTCTGTGTTAGTTAGGGGAAAAATCAGTGTTAGGGGGAAAAGTCAGTGCTAGTTAGGGGGAAAAGTCAGTGCTAGTTAGGGGGAAAAGTCAGTGCTAGTTAGGGGGAAAAGTCAGTGTTAGTTAGCGGGAAAAGTCTGTGTCAGTTAGGGGGAAAAGTCTGTGTTAGTTAGGGGAAAAGTCAGTGTTAGTTAGGGGAAAAGTCTGTGTTAGTTAGGGGGAAAAGTCAGTGCTAGTTAGGGGGAAAAGTCAGTGCTGGTTAGGGGGAAAAGTCTGTGTTAGTTAGGGGGAATAGTCAGTGCTAGTTAGGGGGAAAAGTCTGTGTTAGTTAGGGGAAAAGTGCAAGTGCTCGTGTTACTTCTCAAAAGGCTTTTGTTTTATATTTTGGGGGAGTGTGGGATTATTTTAGATACTCTTTGAAGAGGTAGGGTTTCAGATATTTTTGTAAAATGGGCAGGAAGTCTGCTGTTCTAGCTTCAGGGGGAAGCTGGTTCCACCATTAGGGTGCCAGGACAGAGAGGAGCTTGGACTGGGCTGAGGGGGAGCTGCCCTCCCATAGGGGTGGAAGGGCCAAGAGACCAGAGGTGGCAGAATGGAGTGTTCGGGTGTTTGAGCAGAGCCTGAAGTTAGGGAGGGGCAGTTCCTCTTGCTGCTCTGTAGGCAGGTACCATGGTCTGTAGTGGATGGGAGCTTCGACTGGAAACCAGTTGGGTGCGTGGAGGAGTGGGGTTGTTATCCTCTCTCAAGTCAAGTGAAGTCATGTTTATTTAAAGTGCATTTGACACAGGTCTCAACACACTTTACGTTTCTGCATGTTGAGAATAATGTGAATATTAATTTCCTCTCTCCAGTTGGTGCTAACTGTCTGTTGGCAGTGTATCTGAACACCGTGGTGGCCTTCAACATTATCACTAATAATGACCCCTCTCTCTCTCTCTGTCTTTCTCTCTACAGTTGGTGCTGACTGTAGGTCTGTTGGCGGTGGTGGTGTATCTGTACACTGTGGTGGCCTTCAACTTCTTCAGGAAGTTCTACAACAAGAGCGAGGACGAGGACGCACCTGATATGAAGTGTGACGACATGATGACTGTAAGTCGATATACACACACACACACACACACACACACACACACACACACACACACACACACACACACACACACACACACACACACACACACACACACACACCACTACTCACTGCTAATAGATGACTCAACGCAGTAGTATTGATACTGTGTCATAGCACGTATAAATTACGTTAAGTTCTTAAGATAGCCCACTAATAGATGGCTTGGTTAGAGTTCATTCCACGACTCACAGAACATGTTGTAGGAAGGGATCCAAGAAGGTTGTCAACACTGCTGCATATCCTTCACACAGCGTTGAAGACACCTCATCACTTCACACTAGTGTAGATCTGTTGAACGAGGAGTTTAACCCCCCCCCCTCTATCCTTTACTACTTCCTGTTTAAAGATTGAGTTTTAAAACCCCTCCTACTCCTCAGTGCTATCTGTTCCACCTGTATATCCTCTTCAGTGCTATCTGTTCCACCTGTATATCCTCCTCAGTGCTACCTGTATTACCTCTTCAGTGCTATCTGTTCCACCTGTATATCCTCCTCAGTGCTATCTGTTCCACCTGTATATCCTCCTCAGGGCTATCTGTTCCACCTGTATATCCTCTTCAGTGCTATCTGTTCCACCTGTATATCCTCCTCAGGGCTATCTGTTCCACCTGTATATCCTCTTCAGTGCTATCTGTTCCACCTGTATATCCTCCTCAGGGCTATCTGTTCCACCTGTATATCCTCCTCAGTGCTATCTGTTCCACCTGTATATCCTCCTCAGTGCTATCTGTTCCACCTGTATATCCTCCTCAGTGCTATCTGTTCCACCTGTATATCCTCTTCAGTGCTATCTGTTCCACCTGTATATCCTCTTCAGTGCTATCTGTTCCACCTGTATATCCTCTTCAGTGCTATCTGTTCCACCTGTATATCCTCCTCAGTGCTATCTGTATATCTTCCTCAGTGCTATCTGTATATCCTCCTCAGTGCTATCTGTTCCACCTGTATATCTTCCTCAGTGCTATCTGTTCCACCTGTATATCCTCCTCAGTGCTATCTGTATATCTTCCTCAGTGCTATCTGTATATCTTCCTCAGTGCTATCTGTATATCCTCCTCAGTGCTATCTGTTCCATCTGTATATCCTCCTCAGTGCTATCTGTATATCCTCCTCAGTGCTATCTGTATATCTTCCTCAGTGCTATCTGTATATCCTCCTCAGTGCTATCTGTATATCCTCCTCAGTGCTATCTGTATATCCTCCTCAGTGCTATCTGTATATCCTCCTCAGTGCTATCTGTATATCCTCCTCAGTGCTATCTGTATATCCTCCTCAGTGCTATCTGTATATCCTCTTCAGTGCTATCTGTATATCCTCCTCAGTGCTATCTGTATATCCTCCTCAGTGCTATCTGTATATCCTCCTCAGTGCTATCTGTATATCCTCCTCAGTGCTATCTGTATATCCTCCTCAGTGCTATCTGTATATCCTCCTCAGTGCTATCTGTATATCCTCCTCAGTGCTATCTGTATATCCTCCTCAGTGCTATCTGTATATCCTCCTCAGTGCTATCTGTATATCCTCCTCAGTGCTATCTGTATATCCTCTTCAGTGCTATCTGTATATCCTCCTCAGTGCTATCTGTATATCCTCCTCAGTGCTATCTGTATATCCTCCTCAGTGCTATCTGTATATCCTCCTCAGTGCTATCTGTATATCCTCCTCAGTGCTATCTGTATATCCTCTTCAGTGCTATCTGTATATCCTCTTCAGTGCTATCTGTATATCCTCCTCAGTGCTATCTGTATATCCTCTTCAGTGCTATCTGTATATCCTCTTCAGTGCTATCTGTATATCCTCCTCAGTGCTATCTGTATATCCTCCTCAGTGCTATCTGTATATCCTCCTCAGTGCTATCTGTATATCCTCCTCAGTGCTATCTGTATATCCTCCTCAGTGCTATCTGTATATCCTCCTCAGTGCTATCTGTATATCCTCTTCAGTGCTATCTGTATATCCTCTTCAGTGCTATCTGTATATCCTCCTCAGTGCTATCTGTATATCCTCCTCAGTGCTATCTGTATATCCTCCTCAGTGCTATCTGTATATCCTCTTCAGTGCTATCTGTATATCCTCCTCAGTGCTATCTGTATATCTTCCTCAGTGCTATCTGTATATCTTCCTCAGTGCTATCTGTATATCCTCCTCAGTGCTATCTGTATATCCTCCTCAGTGCTATCTGTATATCCTCCTCAGTGCTATCTGTATATCCTCCTCAGTGCTATCTGTATATCTTCCTCAGTGCTATCTGTATATCCTCCTCAGTGCTATCTGTATATCCTCCTCAGTGCTATCTGTATATCTTCCTCAGTGCTATCTGTTCCACCTGTATATCTTCCTCATCCTCCTCTGTGCTACCTGTATTACCTCTTCAGTGCTATCTGTTCTACCTGTATATCCTCCTCAGTGCTATCTGTTCCACCTGTACGCGGGGGTGCGGGCCGGCGGTGGTATCGGGGATGAGCTGGAGGACCCGGCCGGAGACCCCTACGAGCTGTGGCGTATCCTCTTTGACATCACCTTCTTCTTCTTCGTCATCGTCATCCTCCTGGCCATCATCCAGGGTACGTTACTACCAGGGTTGTGGTTATTTCCAGTCAATTCAGGGAGTACACTGGAATTCCAATTCTCTTCAATTGGTAGCATTTTGAGTTGGAATTACAATGGTTTACCTATCTGAATGGATTGGAATTGACCCCAGCTTTGGTATGTTACTACGGAACTTTTTTGATACTGTATCACATGAGTTTTCTTGAAGTTCCTGATGTACACACAATTCAGCCTTTAGCTGCCACGTAAACACTAGAATAAATAAAAATGTGACTAAATAATCTTTAGGGTGAGGTCTAGGATCATGTAATCTTACCCATTGTGATTTAAAGAGCACTCCTACTCTGAAACATTTGATACGTATAGCCCCCGGTTTTCAGAACAACAGCTGAGAGGACTTTACCGTGTTTAACAAGTTTAAATGCTGTCTTGTTCAATATTCCAGGTTTGATTATTGATGCGTTTGGGGAACTGAGAGACCAGCAGGAGCAGGTGAAGGAGGATATGGAGGTAAGAGTTCACCTGGTCTGGAGGTGAGAGTTCACCTGGTCTCACCTAGAACTTTTTCTGGGCTCCCAAGTGGCGCAAGGCACTGTATCTCAGTGCTAGAGGCGTCACTACAGAACCTGGTTCGATCCCGGGCTGTATCACAACCGTACCAAAGGGCGGCGCACAATTGGCCCAGCGTCGTCCGGGTTAGGGGAGGGTTTGGTAGGCGGTAGGCCGTAATTGAAAATAAGATTTTGTTCTAAACTTACTTGCCTAGTTAAATAAAAATAACAAACGATCAATGTTAGGAATAAGCATATTCTTGAATAAATTCAATATGTTAGGGGAGGGGAGTGTATCTGATTGGGTAAACACATTCTATCATCTTACTGTAGACTAAATGCTTCATCTGTGGTATTGGAAATGACTACTTTGACACGACACCCCACGGCTTTGAGACCCACACCTTACAAGAGCACAACCTGGCCAACTACCTGTGAGTACATAACTGACATGAGGATGTTGTTCAAGCATACGACCAGAGATGCTCCATTATTAAAAGGCTCTTGTTTGAATTGAAATAGATATGCTTAACCTTACCAACTTAACTTTACCAGTGATGCTCTGGAGGAAAGCTTGAGTTAATATTTGATCAAACTGGTCACACGGCTTTTCTCTTCCTGTGCAGATTCTTCCTGATGTACCTCATCAACAAGGACGAGACTGAACACACTGGTCAGGTACGTACAACAACACTTCTCTCTCATATGAACACACTGGTCAGGTACGTACAACAACACTGCTCTCTATCATATGAACACACTGGTCAGGTACGTACAACAACACTTCTCTTTATCATATGAACACACTGGTCAGGTACGTACAACAACACTTCTCTCTATCATATGAACACACTGGTCAGGTACGTACAACAACACTTCTCTCTATCATATGAACACACTGGTCAGGTACGTACAACAACACTTCTCTCTATCATATGAACACACTGGTCAGGTACGTACAACAACACTTCTCTCTATCATATGAACACACTGGTCAGGTACGTACAACAACACTTCTCTCTATCATATGAACACACTGGTCAGGTACGTACAACAACACTTCTCTCTATCATATGAACACACTGGTCAGGTACGTACAACAACACTTCTCTCTATCATATGAACACACTGGTCAGGTCTCAATCTCTGTCATTGAAACTCTACCACTGGAATAGAACTATGGAGTGATTTCAGTGCCAACAGAAACTGTATTTGAATTACACCATTTTGAATTTGTATTAGGATATTGAATCGAATATCTAACAATTTGTAATGCACACATTGAATTCATAAATTGATGTTGTATTTCCTGATTTTTAAAAACTAAATTGAATGAATAAATCGCATACATTTTTGAAATTCAATTTCAATGTAATATTCTGTTTCAATACGGTAGATGTTGCATTCATTTTATGTTTATCAAAGTTTTATATATTCAACTTCTTAGACCCATTGGGCACAGACGTCAATTCAACATCTATTCCACATTGGTTCAACGTCTAGACATGTCCATGTTCGAGAGAGTCTAAGCTTTCAGGAATGGGATATAGCCATAATAGCTTATAACGGTTAAAACGCTAGAGATCAATTCATAGGAAGATAAATTAAACATGCCCCATTGGCTTCGGAAACTGGCAAAAGCTTCTGTTTTTCCACAAAGCGGTTGATTCTCTGTTCTCCTCTACCTTTCCTGGCTTGCAAAGTACCAGGATGTTGTCTCTGGTTTTGAATCAGAAGTTGAATATATGACACTTTGATCAACTTGAAATTATAGTTTGTAAACTTGATACACAGAAAATTAATGCAACATCTACCGTATTGAAACAGAATATATAATGAATGCAATGGCTCCCTAAACCGCCAACGACACCACGCCTTTTGAATGTCATGTGTATTTCAAATTGTAATATTGCTGCCATTTGACTTTAACACACTACACAATTTGATTTCACGTAAAATGACCTTTTGTAGTTGAAACACCTTTTTGCTCCTAAAACCATTTTAACTACTGTGTATTTCCCTGTCCTTCAACAGGAGTCGTATGTGTGGAAGATGTACCAGGAGAGATGCTGGGATTTCTTCCCTGCTGGGGACTGTTTCAGGAAGCAGTATGAGGACCTGCTTGGGTAGAGAGGACACCTAACACTACCCAGCTACTCTACAACCCTACCTGGGTAGAGAGGACACCTAACACGACTTTAGCTAGCTACCCTACCTGGGTAGAGAGGACACTTAACACTCCCCAGTTACCCTAAAACAACACTGTCTGTATTTGAGAGACAAGTCTACTCACAAACCCTACATCCTATCTGAGGCAGCCTTCTTACGTCACTTCAACAACATTTAATGGATACGTTTTCTATCTGGGTAGAGGACACCAGAACACTACCCAGCTACCCTACAACACTATCTGGGTAGAGGACACCAGAACACTACCCAGCTACCCTACAACACTATCTGGGTAGAGGACACCAGAACACTACCCAGCTACCCTACAACACTATCTGGGTAGAGGACACCAGAACACTACGCAGCTACCCTACAACACTATCTGGGTAGAGGACACCAGAACACTACCCAGCTACCCTACAACACTATCTGGGTAGAGGACACCAGAACACTACCCAGCTACCCTACAACACTATCTGGGTAGAGAGGACACCAGAACACTACCCAGCTACCCTACAACACTATCTGGGTAGAGATGACACCAGAACACTAACCAGCTACCCTACAACACTATCTGGGTAGAGGACACCAGAACACTACCCAGCTACCCTACAACACTATCTGGGTAGAGGACATCAGAACACTACCCAGCTACCCTACAACACTATCTGGGTAGAGGACACCAGATCACTACGCAGCTACCCTACAACACTATCTGGGTAGAGGACACCAGAACACTACCCAGCTACCCTACAACACTATCTGGGTAGAGGACACCAGAACACTACCCAGCTACCCTACAACACTATCTGGGTAGAGAGGACACCAGAACACTACCCAGCTACCCTACAACACTATCTGGGTAGAGAGGACACCAGAACACTACCCAGCTACCCTACAACACTATCTGGGTAGAGGACACCAGAACACTACCCAGCTACCCTACAACACTATCTGGGTAGAGGACACCAGAACACTACCCAGCTACCCTACAACACTATCTGGTAAAGACTAACTCACTTGAACCTTAAATGGAACATGAAATCTAGCTCTTCTGCTGCCATTGTATCCATCATACAGTGTCACCTAATGAAATGGCAAGCCACTACTGAGGAGAGACTGAGGTTGACGAAGACGATGATTGGACGTGGTGTTTGAATTGTAAAGAAAAGTACTTTGCCTGTTACTAAAAGATAGGTCACTGTCACGGTGACACCTTGTTTGCTCTTTGAACGCAAATGGTTATATTCATTTGATTTGTTATGATGACACATTACCCTTTTCACTTGCTTACCCCCAAAACTGTTGCACAATGTGTGTTGTGTGGTAGAGTGGAGCCATTGATATATGTAGGGTTACAGCTTGAGGAGTGATTGAATGTACAAGCCATGATATTAATACCCAATATATTAACTGAGAACCCAAAACACAAGATTGATGCTAGAATGTGAATTGTGGTGGTGATAATGATGAAACTTGACTAGAAATTAAATTAGACCTATTCTACCTTTTTATTGAACTTGGTCCGAATCTAATTAGCTTGGTGAGATGAAACATTTTAAAAAGGGGTCCTTCAAGTCTTGAGCCCATTATAGTTGTTTATAAAGTGCCAATGTGCCTTAAAATGAGAACTTGACACCCTTCGTGGATTAGATTAGAATTACCTAGCTACAGTAGGGATAGCTTTTTGGAAGAAAAATAAATAAATCTAGATACCCATTGTGTAATTGTTGCTCAGTTTGGATTTGTTCCCAAACTACAGTGTCCTTGTCTGCCTGTACACCTTTCTTTCCATAGTAGAAATTACAAGCTGAGGAAAAAACATGGTTGAAGATTTATTGAACACAGAAAAACAGTGAACTGCAATTGTATGGCCATTTATATGTAGTAGCTTTGGTAAAACTGCATTTCTTTCTGAGAAGAGGGTGGATGGAAATGAATAAATTAACCAATGCAATAAACCATGTCTGTATTCCATGGGCTGTCAACTAACTCACAACATCGATCCAATTACAGAAACCTTTCAGAGGGGAAAATCTGTGTGAGTGTGTGTCCCTTGCCGTGTCTGACAAGGAATAGGAAATTCATGTCCTTTGACTTCGAAGGGTACAGCTTCACAGAGCTCTGCTGCCACAGCCAAACCATCCAGGGTAGTCGGTAGGATGGAGAAAACATGGGACTTGATGCGAATCAGTCAAATGGGAGGGAAAGAACTCCCAACAATGCCTTCGTCCAAAGTCGATCTTATGAAAAGTATATTACTGAATCTGCCGTTATATAAGCAGTGCTCCATGTGTTGACTGTGGTGGATTAGAATATGATGTAAGACTGTTAGGTGCTGAGGGATGTACTCGTTATGTGATAAGGGCTGAATTGGGGTCTGGACGGTCCTTCTCCTAGGTCAGACAAGGTCAAAAGGTTAGAGTTCAGGGTCAGGAGATCATGCTGTCCAGCCAGTCTTCCAGGTCCTCCTCTGTCACCACCTCCTTCTTCTGAATCTCCTCCTTGGCCTGCTGTGTCTCCTGCTTCTTATCCTCCTCCTCTGGAACTAGCTCCTCCCTCTCCTCCTCTGGAACTAGCTCCTCCCTCTCCTCCTCTGGAACTAGCTCCTCCCTCTCCTCCTCTGGAACTAGCTCCTCCCTCTCCTCTAATGCTGCTGAAAAAAGAAACCACAGAAAGTTGCACTCTCCCTAGTACTCACACAAATATAGTGGACGAACCAACAATTTTCCATCTTGTTTCTCTGTATGTTGCTAGCAAATTATCAATGCCTTTCTTTAGGTTACTGTTAAGTGATGGGTTGTTGTAGCAACAAGGTATTCTTCCACACTGAATAGTCTGCAACTGTGTATAATCTAATTACAACATTGCTGAACAGAACAAAAATGTTAGGCGCCAGCTGGGTACTCACGTTTATTCGGAACCTCCACAAGCGTGCCAGTTTGGAACGCTGAAGGTTCTGAGACTGAGCTCTGTAGACTGAGCAGCTGGTCCAAATCTTTATCCATGTCATCCACCACGGGGGTCTTGGCAGCTGAGGAGCCCAGAGGAACAGTGCCTGGGGCTGTGCTCACAGCACAGGAAACGCCCAGGCTTGGAGTAAGGCCTTTCTGAGCTGCTGGGACTCCTGGGACAGTAAGCTTAAACAGACCCAGCGCTACAGAGTTCTGTTTGGGTGCCATGGTCATAGTGGGTAGCTCCACCGGAGAGGTCACCTGATAAATAACCACAGGATTAGATAATACATCTGGATTCAACCCAAATACACTTGGTGACTGACCATTACATTACCAATACTTAGACAATGACTTTCTGGGAACGCTCTGAAAACAAAGAATTCAACAGGTTTCCATGGTAATATTACAACACTTCTGAATACGCTAGTCTAGATGCCTAAGGAGGTGTAGACGCCCAACACCAAACCCAATGGAGAAAAAAGGTTCTGCATCAGGACTAGTTCAGCCTCCAGGTTCAGTCTGTGGTGGAGAGGCATCAGTTCCTACCTGGACTAGTTCAGCCTCCAGGTTCAGTCTGTGGTGGAGAGGCATCAGTTCCTACCTGGACTAGTTCAGCCTCCAGGTTCAGTCTGTGGTGGAGAGGCATCAGTACCCTACCAGGACTAGTTCAGCCTCCAGGTTCAGTCTGTGGTGGAGAGGCATCAGTTCCTACCTGGACTAGTTCAGCCTCCAGGTTCAGTCTGTGGTGGAGAGGCATCAGTTCCTACCTGGACTAGTTCAGCCTCCAGGTTCAGTCTGTAGTGGAGAGGCATCAGTTCCTACCTGGACTAGTTCAGCCTCCAGGTTCAGTCTGTAGTGGAGAGGCATCAGTACCTACCTGGACCAGTTCAGCCTCCAGGTTCAGTCTGTGGTGGAGAGGCATCAGTACCCTACCTGGACTAGTTCAGCCTCCAGGTTCAGTCTGTAGTGGAGAGGCATCAGTTCCTACCTGGACTAGTTCAGCCTCCAGGTTCAGTCTGTAGTGGAGAGGCATCAGTTCCTACCTGGACTAGTTCAGCCTCCAGGTTCAGTCTGTGGTGGAGAGGCATCAGTACCTACCTGGACTAGTTCAGCCTCCAGGTTCAGTCTGTAGTTGAGAGGCATCAGTTCCTACCTGGACTAGTTCAGCCTCCAGGTTCAGTCTGTGGTGGAGAGGCATCAGTTCCCTACCAGGACTAGTTCAGCCTCCAGGTTCAGTCTGTGGTGGAGAGGCATCAGTACCTACCTGGACTAGTTCAGCCTCCAGGTTCAGTCTGTAGTGGAGAGGCATCAGTTCCCTACCTGGACCAGTTCAGCCTCCAGGTTCAGTCTGTAGTGGAGAGGCATCAGTTCCCTACCTGGACCAGTTCAGCCTCCAGGTTCAGTCTGTAGTGGAGAGGCATCAGTTCCCTACCTGGACCAGTTCAGCCTCCAGGTTCAGTCTGTAGTGGAGAGGCATCAGTACCTACCTGGACTAGTTCAGCCTGTGGTGGAGAGGCATCAGTACCTACCAGGACTAGTTCAGCCTGTGGTGGAGAGGCATCAGTTCCTACCTGGACTAGTTCAGCCTGTGGTGGAGAGGCATCAGTACCTACCAGGACTAGTTCAGCCTGTGGTGGAGAGGCATCAGTACCTACCTGAACTAGTTCAGCCTCCAGGTTCAGTCTGTGGTGGAGAGGCATCAGTTCCTACCTGGACTAGTTCAGCCTCCAGGTTCAGTCTGTAGTGGAGAGGCATCAGTTCCTACCTGGACTAGTTCAGCCTCCAGGTTCAGTCTGTGGTGGAGAGGCATCAGTTCCTACCTGGACTAGTTCAGCCTCCAGGTTCAGTCTGTGGTGGAGAGGCAGCTCCTGTAGAGACTGGGCCAGGGCTGGGAGGTCCACAAACACTGCTGAAAACTAGATGTAGGGAGAGGGGTGGAAGGAGGGGGGCGAAGGGGGCGAAGGTGGAGGAAGGGGGCGAAGGGTGGAGGAAGGGGGCGAAAGGTGGAGGGCGAAGGGTGGAGGAAGGGGGCGAGGGTGGAGGAAGGGGGCGAGGGTGGAGGAAGGGGGCGAAGGTGGAGGAAGGGGGCGAAGGGTGGAGGAAGGGGGCGAAGGGTGGAGGAAGGGGGCGAAGGGTGGAGGAAGGGGGCGAAGGGTGGAGGGCGAAGGGTGGAGGAAGGGGGCGAGGGTGGAGGAAGGGGGCGAAGGGTGGAGGGTGGAGGAAGGGGGCGAAGGGTGGAGGAAGGGGGCGGGGGTGGAGGAAGGGGGCGGGGGTGGAGGAAGGGGGCGGGGGTGGAGGAAGGGGGCGGGGGTGGAGGAAGGGGGCGGGGGTGGAGGAAGGGGGCGGGGGTGGAGGAAGGGGGCGGGGGTGGAGGAAGGGGGCGGGGGTGGAGGAAGGGGGCGAAGGGTGGAGGAAGGGGGCGAAGGGTGGAGGAAGGGGGCGAAGGGTGGAGGAAGGGGGCGGGGGTGGAGGAAGGGGGCGGGGGTGGAGGAAGGGGGCGGGGGCGGAGGAAGGGGGCGGGGGAAGGGAGAAAACTTATCAACTCCAGGGACAAAATAGACTAGTACCAAAACAAATCCTAGCCACTACCTAGTCACACACTATTGGCAACAAGATCTTATTGAGCACTGACTGGTCCGTTCAATGAGAGAGAGAGGGATCTATACAGGAAACACAACTTCAAGAGGAACAGAGGAAAGGCAATACCATATTTACCTGATTGGCCCCCAATGAGTCCATATCCCACTCCTTCTCCTCAGAAAAGCGGAATTGAGTGAAAGAGTCCCCTGAGAACGAGAGAGAGAGAAAAGACTCTGAAACCAGGCTACTGCTGTCCGTTGCTCAGAATGTTACTCGACAGATCTGTTTATCTGTTAAATACATACTTCACTTATTTATGAATTATTTCATATATTCATGTCAAACAGTTTATGTAATTAAGCTACATATTAACATATGATACAAGATAATAAAGATTGCATGATTCCTTCTGTAAGCCTATCAGTCATTGTTGAAAATATTAGCAGGCAAAAGTCTTATGGTAACAATGACACTGAACAGTCAGTCACTAGGGGTCACCAAACAGTCACTAGGGGTCACCAGTCAGTCAGTCACTGGGCGTCACCAGTCAGTCAGTCACTGGGGGTCACCAAACAGTCAGTCACTGGGGGTCACCTAACAGTCAGTCACTAGGGGTCACCAAACAGTCAGTCACTGGGGGTCACCAGTCAGTCACTAGGGGTCACCAAACAGTCAGTCACTGGGGGTCACCAAACAGTCAGTCACTAGGGGTCACCAAACAGTCAGTCACTGGGGGTCACCAAACAGTCAGTCACTGGGGGTCACCAGTCAGTCACTAGGGGTCACCAAACAGTCAGTCACTGGGGGTCACCAAACAGTCAGTCACTAGGGGTCACCAGTCAGTCACTAGGGGTCACCAAACAGTCAGTCACTAGGGGTCACCAGTCAGTCACTAGGGGTCACCAAACAGTCACTAGGGGTCACCAAACAGTCAGTCACTAGGGGTCACCAGTCAGTCAGTCACTGGGGGTCAGTCAGTAGTCACTAGGGGTCACCTAACAGTCAGTCACTAGGGGTCACCAGTCAGTCACTAGGGGTCACCAGTCAGTCAGTCACTGGGGGTCACCAGTCAGTCAGTCACTAGGGGTCACCTAACAGTCAGTCACTGGGGGTCACCAGTCAGTCAGTCACTGGGGGTCACTAGGGGTCACCAAACAGTCAGTCACTAGGGGTCACCAGTCAGTCACTAGGGGTCACCAAACAGTCAGTCACTAGGGGTCACCAGTCAGTCAGTCACTGGGGGTCACCAGTCAGTCACTAGGGGTCACCAAACAGTCAGTCACTAGGGGTCACCAAACAGTCAGTCACTAGGGGTCACCAGTCAGTCACTAGGTGTCACCAGTCAGTCACTAGGGGTCACCAAACAGTCAGTCACTAGGGATCACCAGTCAGTCAGTCACTAGGGGTCACCAGTCAGTCAGTCACTAGGGGTCACCAGTCAGTCAGTCAGTCACTAGGGGTCACCAGTCAGTCAGTCACTAGGGGTCACCAGTCAGTCAGTCACTAGGGGTCACCAGTCAGTCAGTCACTAGGGGTCACCTAACAGTCAGTCACTAGGGGTCACCTAACAGTCAGTCACTGGGGGTCACCAGTCAGTCAGTCACTAGGGGTCACCTAACAGTCAGTCACTAGGGGTCACCAGTCAGTCAGTCACTAGGGGTCACCAGTCAGTCAGTCACTAGGGGTCACCAGTCAGTCAGTCACTAGGGGTCACCAGTCAGTCAGTCACTAGGGGTCACCAGTCAGTCAGTCACTAGGGGTCACCAGTCAGTCAGTCACTAGGGGTCACCTAACAGTCAGTCACTAGGGGTCACCTAACAGTCAGTCACTAGGGGTCACCTAACAGTCAGTCACTGGGGGTCACCAGTCAGTCAGTCAGTCACTGGGGGTCACCAGTCAGTCAGTCACTAGGGGTCACCAGTCAGTCAGTCACTAGGGGTCACCAGTCAGTCAGTCACTAGGGGTCACCAGTCAGTCACTATGGGTCACCAGTCAGTCAGTCACTAGGGGTCACCTAACAGTCAGTCACTAGGAGTCACCAAACAGTCAGTCACTAGGGGTCACCAGTCAGTCACTAGGGGTCACCTAACCAGGTTGGTTTTGCAGTAAGACAGTGTATCATAGAAAGTCTTATGAAAGCAGACTATTGATTCCTTTCACTGGCAGTTCTATAATAAGCACTTCAGAACTCATTTAGTAACTCTTTCCACTGAGGGGCATCAGAGACAAAGAACAAATACAGGTAACTGCCAAAATAAAGGAAACACCAACATAAAGCATCTTAATAGGGAGTTGTGTCACCACGAGCCTGAACAGCTTCAATGCACCTTGGCATAGATCCTACAAGTGTCTGGAACTCTATTGGAGGGATGTGACACCATTCTTCAACCATGAATTCCATAATTTGGTGTTTTGTTGATGGTGGTGGGAAAACGCTGTATCAGGCACCGCACCAGAATCTCCCTTAAGTATTCAATTGGGTTGAGATCTGGTGACTGAGATGGAATTACACTATACATATATATACAAAAGAATGTGGACACCCCTTCAAATTAGTGGATTCAGCCACACCTGTTACTGAGCACATAGCCATGCAATCTCCATAGACAAACACTGGCAGTACTATGGCCTCACTGAAAGGCTGTGACTTTCAACGTGGCACCGTCACAGGATGCCACCTTTCCAACAAGTCAGTTTGTCAAATGTCTGCCCTGCTAGAGCTGCCCCGGTAAACTGTAAGTGCTGTTATTGTGAAGTGGAAACGTCTAGTAGCAACAACGGTTCAGCCGCGAAGTGGAAGGCCACACAAGCTCACAAAACGTGACCACCGAGTGCTGAAGTGTGTAAAAATCGTCTGTCTTCGGTTGCAACACTCACTACTGAGTTCCAAACTGCCTCTGGAGGCAACGTCAGCACAATAACTGTTCGTTGGGAGCTTCCTGAAGCCTAAGATCGCCATGCGAAATGCCAAGCGTTGGCTGGAGTGGTGTAAAGCACTCTGATCTGCTCTGTGGGAGGGACTAACAGAACTCTGATCTGCTCTGTGGGAGGGACTAACAGAACTCTGATCTGCTCTGTGGGAGGGACTAACAGAACTCTGATCTGCTCTGTGGGAGGGACTGACAGAACTCTGATCTGCTCTGTGGGACTAACAGAACTCTGCTGTGAAGCCATGAGCATTAAACAAGGTGTCGAGGTGTAAATATCCCTGACTGTCCCCGGCCTGTCACACTCAGAGGGAAGCACAGTGGGAGGCCTGGCCTCATGTCCTGTTATACACACCACACACACACTAGGGGTGTGACGGTTAAATTAATTGGGGATCGTTACGTTTTAGAAAAAAATCCTGGACAGATTAACAAAATGTTTATTCCAGTGCAGTTATCACAAAACGACCACTAACAGGTCCCGATCATCATCACCAAGGTAACACGTTTAAAGTGTAACAAATACCTAACGCAAGAATGCTGTAAATAGGAGATAAGCATCTTTCACATGATTTGCTACGGATATAAAAGCGCACCGCACGTAAACATGGTTAACAGTTAGGAAAATGGCAGGGAGTGAGAAGACCTGTATGGCAATACTTTGAGAAGGTGATACAATGCAAACTTTGCGAGGCGGAATTGAGCTACAGTGGCAGTACAGGTACTGAAAGGGAGGCAGCGTGAGACCCAACCCGTTGCTGGCAGCAGGGCGGTGAGGGACGGAGTCAGAAACCCAACCCGTTGCTGGCAGCAGGGCGATGAGGGACGGAGTGAGAGACCCAAACCGTTGCTGGCAGCAGGGCGGTGAGGGACGGAGTCAGAAACCCAACCCGTTGCTGGCAGCAGGGCGATGAGGGACGGAGTCAGAGACCCAACCCGTTGCTGGCAGCAGGGCGATGAGGGACGGAGTGAGAAACCCAACACGTTGCTGGCAGCAGGACGATGAGGGACGGAGTCAGAAACCCAACCCGTTGCTGGCAGCAGGGCGATGAGGGACGGAGTTAGAGACCCAACCCGTTGCTGGCAGCAGGGCGATGAGGGACGGAGTCAGAGACCCAACCTGTTGCTGGCAGCAGGGCGATGAGGGACGGAGCGAGAAACCCAACCCGTTGCTGGCAGCAGGGCGATGAGGGACGGAGTCAGAGACCCAACCCGTTGCTGGCAGCAGGGCGATGAGGGACGGAGTGAGAGACCCAAGCCGTTGCTGGCAGCAGGGCGGTGAGGGACGGAGCCAGAAACCCAACCCGTTGCTGGCAGCAGGGCGATGAGGGACGGAGTCAGAAACCCAACCCGTTGCTGGCAGCAGGGCGATGTGAAGTCTAATGTACTGAGAACATGGAGGAGAGGCACACAACAGAGAACCAGAAACAAATACAGTATACACACTCCTTTCTCTAAACATGAATACAGTATACACTCAGTTAATACCATTGTTGATGAGTGGGTGGTGGACAGCATTAATACCATCGTTACTGAGTGGGTGGTGGACAGCATTAATACCATCGTTACTGAGTGGGTGGTGGACAGCAGTAATACCATTGTTACTGAGTGGGTGGTGGACAGCATTAATACCATCGTTGATGAGTGGGTGGTGGACAGGAGTTAGGTGAGCGCCGTCTAGCTGCGTGGTAACCATGACTACGGTACATTGAACTGCACTGCCCCCTAGTGGTCATACGCAGGACAATTTCTGAATTGTGAATTCAGGTCATTTTAGTTTTATAAAAAAAAGAAAATTCAACGATACATAACAGGCAGATTGAACGTTAATATTTTTTTATTATTACATTAGTCACATCCCTAAGATACACACACAATGGACGTTCCTCCGCTGTACACGGACAGGCCAGCAGAGCCTGATGTGACCCACACAAACCCAGCATCCGTGTTAACCAGGCCGCACCCTCTGTGTAAGCAAAGCGTGTCGTGTTGTGGAGAGGGACACACATGACAGTTACAGTACAGCAGCTGGTTTCCCTGGTAAACAGCCAACCGTCAGAGACGCAGGCCCAGTGTCAATACTTTAATAACGCACCCTTCCTTCCTTCCTTGGGAGTAAAATGAGCCTACGGATCATAGATTTGTAGAACCGTGAGTTATGTCAGAAGTGGCTTTAAGGACGGCTGCATTCTCTCTCTTTCACAGTTTTATTTAACTAGGCAAGTCAGTTAAAAACAAATTCTTATTTACAATGACGGCCTACCCCGACTAAACCCGGACGACGCTGAGCCAAATTGTGCGCTGACTCTCAATCACGGCCAGCCTGGAATCGAACCAGGGTCTGTAGTGACGCCTCTAGCACGGAGATGCAGTGCCTTAGATCACTGCGCCACTCGGGAGCCCACAAGCAGCAATCAACATCACTAAAGTCCTTGTCTTCTCTTAATCCAACAAGTGGTTAGGCTACCCATTGAGGGATACCACTATTATGCTTCTTTGTCACGCTTTTTTAAAACCAAAGCAATTAACACACTGGGACTCTGTAGCGGGATTTAGCCATCGATAAATCACTGTGAAGCTAATTGCAATTCAACTCTGGAGTCAAGAAAGCAAATCGGTAGGAGGACCGATATTTAGACCACTTCGCCCACCACTGCCAGGAACAAGTGAGACGATGTCTGTGAGAATCAGTTCCAATCCAGCCAAGCATAGAGTTCATAATCACATATGAGCCTATGTAACAAGATTAAGCACAAAACTGTTCATCATTTGGTCATTAAAAAGGTTCATACTGGCCCATACTAAATACAGAGAAATAGCGGGATTGGGCTACAGTATCAGTGTCAATCGGATGCAGAGAGGAAAACCGTTTAAGAGTCCAGAGTGTGATTTAGTACGGAGGGTTATTCCAGATCATTTAATGTTAGCACATCTGTTTTCAGAGCTCGCTTTCTGAGATGTTCGTGTCCCACCTGCAAGACTGAGATTTTCCTATCAAACAGATATAGCCTAGGGCATACATATAGACCATGGAAACTGATGAAGTGTTCAATGGAGAGCCTTTATCAGTGTTTGATCAAATGAACCCCTTGGCTTGTCTAAACAGTACAGCGGACAAGTCAGATACCACATCATCATCATCTATTCTCCCACAGGTTAAACAAATAACTCCACCCTTTAATGACTGTTCCCTTAGCTGTTCTCGTCTCACACTGGGGTGACAATGTGGTATGAGGTTGGGACACTGGCTGGCACAGAGATGGGTTCCCATAGAAACACATGGGAGGGAGGAGAGACGGAGGATACCACACTGGTCCTACAAGGTCCTACACTGTCATAGTGACACAGGCTTTTTAAAAACACATAGATCACAAGGGTTGCCCTGGAAACACATAGATCACAAGGGGTGCCCTGGAAACACATAGATCACAAGGGTTGCCCTGGAAACACATAGATCACAAGGGGTGCCCTGGAAACACATAGATCACAAGGGTTGCCCTGGAAACACATAGATCACAAGGGTTGCCCTGGAAACACATAGATCACAAGGGGTGCCCTGGAAACACATAGATCACAAGGGTTGCCCTGGAAACACATAGATCACAAGGGTTGCCCTGGAAACACATAGATCACAAGGCCGTCATTGGAAATAAGAATTTGTTCTTAACTGACTTGCATAGTTAAATGTTCGGAAAAAAAATACTAAAAATAAGAATGCTGCAAATACTGCGTCTTTTTTTTTTACTGCAGTAATTTTGCAGTGTAACTGCATTTCATCTGCAGTACACTGCAGTTATTCTGCAATTACTGTGTCCAAAATACCACAGTCAACTGAACTTATACTGCAGATTCAAAACCGCAATCTTTTTTTGTAAGGGGCACCCTGTATGGCAAACGCTTGATCAGTTAGCCTAGAATAGCCCGCACCCTGTGTGGCTAACACTAGCTCAGTTAGCCTGGGCTAATGCTCACCCTGTGTGGCCTACATTAGCTCAGTTATCCTGGGCTAATGCTCACCCTGTGTGGCCTACACTAGCTCAGTTAGCCTGGGCTAACTCTCACCCTGTGTGGCTAACGCTAGTTCAGTTAGCCTGGGCTAACCTGCCCACTGTGTGTGTAATGCTAGCTCAGTGGTGGCTAACACCCTGCTAGCACAGGGACAGCTGGCTGGGTTGCTAACACAGGGACAGCTGGCTGGGTTGCTAACACAGGAATAGCTGTCTGGGATGGCTAACACTCTGCTAGCACAGGGACAGCTGGCTGGGTTGCTAACACAGGGACAGCTGGCTGGGTTGCTAACACAGGGACAGCTGGCTGGGTTGCTAACACAGGAATAGCTGTCTGGGATAGCTAACACTCTGCTAGCACAGGGACAGCTGGCTGGGTTGCTAACACAGGGACAGCTGGCTGGGTTGCTAACACAGGGACAGCTGGCTGGGATGGCTAACACTCTGCTAGCACAGGGACAGCTGGCTGGGTTGCTAACACAGGGATAGCTGGGGTTCCCATTAATAGTGTAACGACCCTGGGTTTATAAGCGTGGATATCGACTCTGCCACTCGAGCATGCTTTTGTGGCACAGTCGATAGCGCGCTGGACTTCGGGCTAGAAGGTCGAGGGTTCGAGACCTGCTCCCTGCCTGTTTCATTACAATATTATATCAGACACCACAGAGCTCTAGCTAGCTGTTAGCTAGCTACATGGATGGTGAGAAAAACAAATGTTACATACACAATATGAGTGGTTAGCTTTTAGCTAGCTACGTAATCCCTTGGCTAGCATTGATCGCTATGATGATGAATGGATAATGGGTGGGAGAGAAACATTAAGGCTACATAGGTGAAAAGAGTGGGATGGCATAGGCAAACTGCTCTTGACAACATTGTACAAATGTTACAATGTGTAATAGGGAACAAAAACAACATTGACCCAAAACGAACCAAAAGGGTTCACGAGGTGCTATAGCGTTTGAACTTTTATGCAGTAGGCTCAACTGAAGTGTACATTTTATTTGAGATATTCACAGTTCCCTTACGGAAAAAGATTGCAGTCAGAGTGCAGTATAACTGCAGTGCACTGCAGTATAACAGCAGTATGCTGCAAATACTGCGTACAAAATATGTTTGTAATATTCTGCAGTTATTGCGTCCACAGTAACACAGTCAAATACAGTTACTGCAATCGTTTTTATAAGGCTTTTTTTTTCAAAATGTCTGAGAAGCTGAGAAGTAAAGTTGACATATCTATTCCAAATCAGAGCTTGCCTACTGAAGTTAGAGTTAAAGTGTAGATTACAACTGACTGGATGTAATTGTGAGGGGAAGCCATTCCACTACCAAACATAGAAGGTACAGTCCTGCGAACACCAGAACACACAGGAAAACTGGTAGGACTAGTCTAAATGCATTAGATATCAATTTATTACCAGATCTACATTACCAAGATAATAATATATTAATATATTTTCACACAAAAAAGAATTGCATTTATAACTCTTCATCAGGCATTCCTAAACTGAGAACTTTGTAGAGCCTGAAAGCAGTGTTTCAGTACTCGAGACCGGTCTTGAGACCACATTTTGAATGTCTCGGTGTTGTCTCGATGTCGGATACGTTTGTACTCGGTCTTGACTCGGTCACGGACATTGAGGACTCGTAATTTCTTCCCCAAACCAGCGGAGTAAAATAAAAAATTATAAAAATAAACCGCTTCGCCAAATACAGTATACACACTCCTTTCTCTAAACATGAATACAGTAGAGACACTCCTTTCTCTAAACATGAATACAGTAGACACACTCCTTTCTCTAAACATGAATACAGTATACACACTCCTTTCTCTAAACATGAATACAGTATACACACGCCTTTCTCCAAACATTAAAACCTGAACAGTCTTTATATCTATTATAGACAGGTTAGTACAGTGGTGAACCTATTGGACCTTCAGTGTGTGACAGGTTAGTACAGTGGTGAATAGGGTTGCAAAAGGTCGGACATTTTCCATGGGAAGTTAAGGCCTGGAATTTTGGGAATTTTGCTTAAATTCATTTTTTAAAAGTCAGCTTATAACAGTGAACCTTTTTTCGTGGGATACACAAGGCAATTCTAGGTCTTGTGACATATTTTGGTTAAAATATCCCCAATTCAATGGAATTGCAACCCTCTGCATGTACATTGCATTCTTCCATCACATGTACAGCTGATTCTCAAGATCTTACACACCAATGAGATGCTATTGATCCCACACTACTACACAGTCTGAGCCAAGGACTACATGCTTTCTGGTAAGTTTTGATTACAATACTGGGTGGGGTGAATATATTTTATATGACATGCATGGTTTTTTGTTAACTAGTAGCCTACAGCAAAGTGTTTAAAATAATTTCTAACTTGTTCATTTCTGCTATTGATAGCAACAGCTCATGGCCCTCCTGGAAATCAGACGTTTTGACTCAATGGAGGAACGTAGTCTGAGAAATGCTGATGAATGTCTTGCTCGAGCTGTGTATGCAACTGGTTCTCCTCTGATGCTTACAGGCAATGTGTATTGGAAGATATTTCTGAATGTTCTTTTCCCAGCATACACCACTCCAACCAGACATGCTTCATCTACTCATTTGCTGGATGAGAGTTCAACAGAGTTCAAGTGAAGGTCAAGCAAATCATAGAGAAAACAGACTGTATTGTAATCATCTCTGATAGGTGGTCGAGTGTTTGTTGGCAAGGAATAATTAACTATATCATCTCCACCCCTCAACCAGTATTCTACAAGAGCACAGACATAAGGGACAACAGACACACTGGTCTCTACATTGCAGATGAGCTGAAGGCAGTCATCAATGACCTTGGACCACAGAAAGTATTTACACTGGTGACAGACAGTGCTGTGAACATGAAGGCTGCTTGGTCTAAAGTGGAGGAGTCCTACCCTCACATCACACCCATTGGCTGTGCTGCTCATGCATTGAATCTGCTCCTCAAGGACATCATGGTACTGAAAACAATGGATACACTCTACAAGAGAGCCAAGGAAATGGTTAGGTATGTGAAGGGTCATCAAGTTACAGCAGCAATCTACCTCACCAAGCAAAGTGAGAAGAATAAGAGCACCACATTGAAGCTTCCCAGCAACACCCGTTGGGGTGGTGTTGTCATCATGTTTGACAGTCTCCTGGAGGGGAAGGAGTCTCTCCAAGAAATGTCCATATCACAGTCTATCGAAATAGACAGCCCCATCAAGAGGATCCTCCTGGATGATGTATTTTGGGAGAGTGGTAAGCAGCCTGAAAGCAGCCATTGCACGGATTGAGGGAGACAATGCCATCCTGTTTGATGTTCAGACTCTGCTTGAAGATCTAAGAGAAGAAATCCGTCCTGCCCTGCCCACTTCACTGTTGCTCCAAGCAGAGGAAACTACAGTTCTGAAATGCATCAAAAAGCGTGAAGACTTCTGCCTGAAGCCCAAACACGCTGCAGCGTACATGTTGGACCCCAAGTATGCTGGCAAGAGCATCCTGTCTGATGCAGAGATGACCAAGGCCTATGGTGTCATCACTACGGTGTCTCGCCACCTTGGCCTGGATGAGGGCAAGGTTCTTAGCAGTCTGGTGAAGTACACTTCCAAGCAAGGCTTTGGGATGGAGATGCAATATGGCAGTCGTGCCAACATCTCATCAGCCACCTGGTGGAAGGGACTTTGTGGATCCGAGGCTCTTTCCCCTGTTGCCTCCATCATCCTCCGAATCCCACCAACATCAGCTGCATCAGAGCACAACTGGTCCTTGTTTGGGAATACACACACACACACACACACCAAAGCACGCAACAGGCTGACCTTACAAGGGTTGAAAAATTGGTGGCCATCCAGGCAAATTTTTGGCTTTTTGAGCCTGACATTTACATTTACATTTAAGTCATTTAGCAGACGCTCTTATCCAGAGCGACTTACAAATTGGAAAGTTCATACATATTCATCCTGGTCCCCCCGTGGGGAATGAACCCACAACCCTGGCGTTGCAAGCGCCATGCTCTACCAACTGAGCTACACGGGACCACAAGACATCCTCAACAAGGTTGGAAAGTGACAGTGAAGATGAGGCCTCAGAGTCTGATGTTCAAAAGGTGGACATTGAGGAGGTCTAGGGAGAAGACATGGAAGCCTGAGAGGAAGACAACCAAAGCTTTAGTTTCTAGACTATCATTTCATAGATGTATGTTGAAAACGTTTTTGGGAGATGCGATGGATCATTGGGAATCATTCAATATTCTCTTTTATTGTTCAGTGAAATCATCATGTGAAGAGTCAACTCTTTCAAAGTGGCACAGTCATAGGATGACACCTTTCCAACAAGTCAGTTCGTAAAATGTCTGCCCTGCTAGAGCTGCGTGGGTCAATTGTCAGTGATGTTATTGTGAAGTGGAACCGTCTAGGAGCAACAACGGCTCAGCCGCAAAGTGGTAGGCCACATAAGCTCATAGAACGGGACCGCCGAGTGCTGTACCGTGTAAAAATCATCTGTCCTTGGTTGCAACACTCACTAGAATTCCAAACTGCTTCTGGAAGCAACGTCAGCACAATAACTGTTTGCCGGGAGCTTCATGAAATTAGTTTCCATGGCCGAGCAGCCACACACAATCCTAAATCACCATGCGCAATGCCAAATGTTGACTGGAGTGGTGCAAAGCTCGCCGCCAATGGACTGTGAATGGGAGCAAGTCCTCGCAGCAATGTTCCAACATCTAGTGCGAAGCCTTCCCAGAAGAGTGGAGGCTGTTATAGGAGCAAAGGGGGTACCAACTCCATATTAATGTCCATGATTTTGGAATAAGATGTTCGACGAGCAAGCGTCCACATACCTTTGGTCATATAGTGAACTTTTGTTTCAAAGTAGATTTGTTGAACCTCTACGGGACGGTGGAGCTAACGTGTGCTAATGTGATTAGCATGACGTTGTAAGTAACAAGAACATTTCCCAGGACATAGACATGTCTTATATGGGCAGAAGAATTAAAATAATCTAACTGCACTGTCCAATTTACAGTGCTATTACAGTGAAAAAATACCATGCTATTGTTTGAGGATGTCATTTTATGTCATTTTAGGCAAAAATTTAAAAATAGGGTCAGATCCTTAAGACTACAAAGAATCACTTTGTGACCCACTGCAGTACAAGGTTAACTTCTTGTTCAAAGTTATTCTTGAAAAAGGAGAAGCTAACAAATTAGCAACAACATCCTCTTCAATAACACCTGCTACAGCCACTGCAAACTAGCCTACAACAAAAGATAGCTAGCTACACCGTAGGAAAACTACTGCTCGGCCTTGACGCGGTCTTGCCCCCTCCCCCCTCCGGTCTTGGTCTTGACACGGACTTGATTTGCTCCAGGATTAGTCTTGATTCGGTCTCACTTTAGGTAGTCTCAAACACAACACTGTGTGAAAGCTTGTATGGTACTGCATGTCTACAGCCAAGTACCGAAAATGTCATATCTTTAGACGAGACGAAAAGCCTACAAAAAAGCTATACAAACTATGGACCCATCAGCATCTAAAACTGATAAATAGTTCATTACTTCACTTCAAATGAGGCCAGAACTCTCACCGGGTGAGTAACTATCACACATTGAAGAAGATATTTGTGATTGAAGCAGATTTCAAAAGGACTTGAGGCCAGCCAGTTATCTAGCCACCCCAGGAGTTAGGACTAATCATCCCAGGAAATGAAAAGATCAAGTTCCTGTCTATCTATGATTAATTCATGGACAGACACATTGGGTTCTGTTAGTCAGGTTGAGTGAACTGTGGAGACATTACACAACATCTCAGGCTGTGTTTACACAGGCAGTCCAATTATTGGCAAAAGATCTGATCTGATTGGTCAAAAGACCAATTAGTGGCAAAAGATCAGAATTAGGCTACCTGTGTAAACTCAGCCTTAGACACATTGGGCCAGGTTCACTCAGTACCAATGCAACATTTGCACTGGAAATATAGCATACAAGTGGTTGGCATACTGCACAGGTGTGGTCTCTGACATTTAAGAAAAGCCCACAAGAGTGAACCATGTTCAATATTAAGTGGGACTGTATGTCACATTGACTGAACTAAATAGGATCCTGCTTACTGAAATGAATTAATCATACCGATATTCCTGCTTACTGAAATGAATGAATCATACTGATATTCTGTTGACAGAGGCTGGTCTAAAACACTGTCCACTCTCTGCCTTCAGATAATTTTTCAATTACACCCCTGATAAATATTCCTTTTAAATTGACCGTTTCTGATCCTTGAGGCGAAAAACACTTCAGCATCGATCGCCAGGAAAGGAGACATTAAGGTTGGCTGGTGATGCACAAGCCTTAGTGAGAGGCAGATAGAGACAACGCTGGGTTCTATGTTCTCTACCGTCACACCTTAAAAACCAAATGGGCCTGAGTGTTTACGTCATAATGAGTCATACACAAGACACCTAGTCTTTACCTCACAATGAACACGATATAGAATCACACACACACACACACAATGCACAGATGACACATTGTGCCCCCAACTCCACTGGGGTGGCCCCTGGTGTCAGGCCCCATGTGGTAATGTAGGTCAAGGTAACTGTGAGTAGGATGTACTGTAGCAAGCATGACTGGCTGACAGAATAGCTCTCTGCGAATGTGGCTATTTCTTACATAAGATATTTTTAAGGCTAGCTTGGGCGATTTCATGACCCGCTTTGTTATGTGTAGGGAGAGCTGTGTTTACAAAACAAATGGCAATTGCCACGAAAGCCTATTCTAACGAGTGGCAATTCCCATGAAGGTAACTAACGAATGGCATTTCTAAACAATGGCAATTCCAACCAATGGCATAGGCAAAGAATGGAGACAACGAATGGTAATCACAACGCAATCAAGACAATGGAGAACAGCATCAGAGCAGATAAACAGATCCCTGTCTCTGTGGTTTTCACTAGAGGGGGTCTGTTCTTCATAGGGGCTGTCCGTCTTGTCCTCGGCAGCTGTCACTACACAGAGCCCCTGTAGTCACGACTCACTTCTTACATTTACATTTACATTTAAGTCATTTAGCAGACGCTCTTATCCAGAGCGACTTACAAATTGGTGCATTCACCTTATGATATCCAGTGGAACAACCACTTTACAATAGTGCATCTAACTCTTTTAAGGGGGGGGGGTTAGAATGATTACTTTATCCTATCCTAGGTATTCCTTAAAGAGGTGGGGTTTCAGGTGTCTCCGGAAGGTGGTGATTGACTCCGCTGACCTGGCGTCGTGAGGGAGTTTGTTCCACCATTGGGGTGCCAGAGCAGCGAACAGTTTTGACTGGGCTGAGCGGGAACTGTACTTCCTCAGAGGTAGGGAGGTGAGCAGGCCAGAGGTGGATGAACGCAGTGCCCTTGTTTGGGTGTAGGGCCTGATCAGAGCCGGAAGGTACGGAGGTGCCGTTCCCCTCACAGCTCCGTAGGCAAGCACCATGGTCTTGTAGCGGATGCGAGCTTCAACTGGAAGCCAGTGGAGAGAGCGGAGGAGCGGGGTGACGTGAGAGAACTTGGGAAAGTTGAACACCAGACGGGCTGCGGCGTTCTGGATGAGTTGTAGGGGTTTAATGGCACAGGCAGGGAGCCCAGCCAACAGCGAGTTGCAGTAATCCAGACGGGAGATGACAAGTGCCTGGATTACGACCTGCGCCGCTTCCTGCGTGAGGCAGGGTCGTACTCTGCGAATGTTGTAGAGCATGAACCTACAGGAACGGGTCACCGCCTTGATGTTAGTTGAGAACGACAGGGTGTTGTCCAGGATCACACCAAGGTTCTTAGCACTCTGGGAGGAGGACACAATGGAGTTGTCAACCGTGATGGCGAGATCATGGAACGGGCAGTCCTTCCCCGGGAGGAAGAGCAGCTCCGTCTTGCCGAGGTTCAGCTTGAGGTGGTGATCCGTCATCCACACTGATATGTCTGCCAGACATGCAGAGATGCGATTCACCACCTGGTTATCAGAGGGGGGAAAGGAGAAGATTAATTGTGTGTCGTCTGCATAGCAATGATAGGAGAGACCATGTGAGGATATGACAGAGCCAAGTGACTTGGTGTATAGCGAGAATAGGAGAGGGCCTAGAACAGAGCCCTGGGGGACACCAGTGGTGAGAGCACGTGGTGCGGAGACAGATTCTCGCCATGCCACCTGGTAGGAGCGACCTGTCAGGTAGGACGCAATCAAAGCGTGGGCCGCGCCGGAGATGCCCAGCTCGGAGAGGGTGGAGAGGAGGATCTGATGGTTCACAGTATCAAAGGCAGCCGATAGGTCTAGAAGGATGAGAGCAGAGGAGAGAGAGTTAGCTTTAGCAGTGCGGAGCGCCTCCGTGACACAGAGAAGAGCAGTCTCAGTTGAATGACTAGTCTTGAAACCTGACTGATTTGGATCAAGAAGGTCATTCTGAGAGAGATAGCAGGAGAGCTGGCCAA
This sequence comes from Salvelinus alpinus, assembly GCF_045679555.1. Taxonomy (NCBI): domain Eukaryota; kingdom Metazoa; phylum Chordata; class Actinopteri; order Salmoniformes; family Salmonidae; genus Salvelinus; species Salvelinus alpinus. The sequence continues at coordinate 10,791,050 of NC_092093.1, read as the reverse complement.
GGACGGCACGTTCAAGAGTTTGAGAGAAAAGAAAGAAGGGATACTGGTCTGTAGTTGTTGACATCGGAGGGATCGAGTGTAGGTTTTTTCAGAAGGGGTGCAACTCTCGCTCTCTTGAAGACGGAAGGGACGTAGCCAGCGGTCAAGGATGAGTTGATGAGCGAGGTGAGGTAAGGGAGAAGGTCTCCGGAAATGGTCTGGAGAAGAGAGAGAATTCTTCACTCTGAGGCAGCTAATCACTGGCATTCATGTTGTAGTTTGAGGTGACGTTCCATTTCCGTAGTAGACCTCCGAGGAGCAGAACGAGCTAAGATACCATTCGTCTGCTCCCTGTTTCTCCCTCTGCAGTTTGAGGTCAAGTTTTATTTCCATAGTCAACATGACTCTGGGGCAGAACGAGGTTCCATCTTTTTTCTCCCACTGCAGTGTCGTGACTTTACATTCAGTAATCTGATGACTGTTATTTATTTAATCCACTAACTATGTTTAATTGTTACCCGATTAAATTAATGACGTAACAATTAACTCATTAGGATTTTGGGGCACCACTGAAGAGGTTGTTTAAAAAAGAGTCACCATCTCCTGAATTATACTCCATGAGACAAATCTATTACATCGATAAACAGTAATCTTATGAATCGTTACCTCATCATGTCATCATTCTGAACAGTTGTAACATCATACGTCTGCAAAACCCCCAGCCTTACTCATTATTCAGTACTACACAAATTGGTTTAATTATTTATTTACTAGCTAACTAAATAACACAGAATAAACATACTCTTTACATGAGACAGTCCTTAGTGGACTGACAAAATTACAGCTTGTTACAACACAGAGAGAGAGAGCGAGAGAGGGGAACACTTATCGTCGAGACATTACAGAATTATTCTCACAGTAACGTTAATCATATAGTTTGCACACGATCATGAATGTATTTACGTGGGACTTTTATCTCGGTCGGAACAGCCCTCCTTCGCAAGGTTGTCGACCTTCTAGTTGCATGGCTCTGATTGTCCAAAAGGGGTCTCCCCTTTCCCATCTTCTAATGTTGTTCACTCTGGAAGATAACCAGCCATGTCGACAGTTCCCATTGGTGATGAGCGTAGTAGGATACTATCACTTAGATTCGCTTTTCTCAATATCTGACTTCAGACAGCTAATCAGCTGTACCAGTGATTGTCTGAGGTGAGCTTCTCGCCTCTTCCCCCTCGGGTAGATAATCAAAGTTCCAAACCACTGTACACACGCAGCTGCAGACTGGTCTGGTGTCCTGGTCCTGGTCTGGTGTCCTGGTCTGGTAGGTGAGTGGATTTCTTCACCTCGTGTTGAGGTTGGTTTCAACCATTTTAAATGCGCAGCTCTCCACCTCACGTTTCCTGGTCTAAATGTTAATTTAGTCGGCAATGCTTTTTATGCACTCTTGTCAAAAGGGACGGCTCCGTCTGTCTGACACGCTCTCTGAACTCACTCGGGGCATGGGTACTTACTTATGCACAGTTTATATGAGATTGATTCTCTTAACTTCTCTAGGATAGGGGGCAGCATTTTCACGTTTGGATGAAAAGCATACCCAAATTCAACTGCCAGCTACTCATCCCCAGAAGATAAGATATGCATATTATTAGTAGATTTGGATAGAAAACACTCTGACGTTTCTAAAACTGTTTGAATCATGTCTGTGAGTATAACATAACTTATTTAGCAGGCGAAACGCCGAGGACAAACCATTCAGATTTTGTTTTGTTTTGAGGTCACTCTTTTCAATGGGTTTTCATTGGGAATCCAGATTTCTAAGGGACCTTCTTGCAGTTCCTACCGCTTCCACTGGATGTCAGCAGACTTTAGAAATTGGTTGAAGTTTTTTACTTTGTGTAATGAAGAAGTACGGCCATCCAGAACGAGGGTAACTTGAAGTGTACTGTTCGATAGAGGCGCGTGACCAGAAAGCTAGCTACAGTTTGTTTTCCTCCTGTATTGAACACAGATCATCCTGTCTTCAATTTTATCTATTATTTACGTTAAAAAATACCTAAAGTTGTATTACAAAAGTAGTTTGAAATGTTTTGGCAAAGTTTACAGGTAACTTTTGAGATATTTTGTAGTTACGTTGCACAAGTTGGAACCGGTGTTTTTCTGGATCAAACGCGCCAAATAAATGGACATTTTGGATATATATCGACGGAATTAATCGAACAAAAGGACCATTTGTGATGTTTATGGGACATATTGGAGTGCCAACAACAGAAGCTTTCTGCGTTTTGTGTCGCGCCTACAGGGTTGAAATATGATTCTCTCTCTTTGTTTACTATGGTGCTATCCTCAGATAATAGCATCGTTTGCTTTCGCCGAAAAGCCTATTTGAAATCTGGCATGTTGGCTGGATTCACAAGTGTAGCTTTAATTTGGTGTATTGCATGTGTGATTTCATGAAAGTTAGATTTTTATAGTAAGCATTTTTACGTTAGCGTCCCACATATCCCAGAGAAGTTAACCCTCCTAAAACCACATTCATATTTTAACAAAAATACTTTCATCATTTTCCATATGGTATTCACAGCATGTTGGATGAAAACTTGACAGATTAAGGGGGTTTCCTTTCGAAGTTATAGTATTTGGTCCATACAGTTTTAAATAACATCACAAAATGAAAACCAATATTACATTAATTTTCCATAGTTCCCCACTGACCATTCCCCACATTCTTTATGTTAGAATTATTGTTCCATTATCCACGTTTTGGGCGGGTAAAAGTTTCTTTAGACAAAGGCATTCCTTTGGTTGATAATAAAGGGTAGAAAGAGTTCTCCCCTGCTTAAATGTATGACCGGGTGTGAAAACCCCCCACAGTTCCCCCACAGTTCCCTTCTCCCCCCCCTTTGCGGGTTGGAGATGGTCTGGTTATCGTCAGCCATTGCCAAGCTGATCTGACCCATTGTGATCCTCACAGGACAGTCATGACAACAGTTTGATGTGTAAGCCTTGTATTTTCTATACTACAACATCTGTTAGGGGGAAGAGAGAAGTGTGAGAGATGTCTATTCCATGATGTTTCTACCGCTTGCAGTTTAAAGTGGAACTGACACCGTTTTAACTACTTTTGCTAAAACTTGAATCATAATATTGGTTATGTTCCCTACACAGAACGAGGGGCAGAACAAGCTTCAAGAGGTCTATTCCCAAAGCGGTGAAAAATATCCATAAATATCCATAAACCCAAAGCGACAATAATTAGGCCGATACAGTGACATCCACACAGAAGCACAGTCCTTTGACCAAGTTGCTACTAATGATCCTGTATTATCAAGTTGGGGAGGGAATTACAAGGGTTAGGCCTAGGATATACAGTATCAACTGGATGCAGACAGGACAAATGTTTAAATAGGAAGGTGAAGTGTGCTTTGTTCCAGTTTGTTATTCCTGGTCATCCGTGTTAGTGTCTGTTTACAAGTTGGGCCCTCTCAGAGGTTCTCCAAGTGTGTCTGACTCACTGTCTCATGTTTGTTTTAAATTGCCAATTTGGATAGCCACCACTAACGAGCAGAAGCAACGCTTTGATTCGTGAGTTGTTGTGATTCGTGAGTTTTGTGTGTGTGTCTGTGTACGTGTGTGTGTACGTGTGTGTATAGTACAGTGCCAATCCCCAGGGGCTGTATAGCTGTTAGAAGCCCCATGAGGCAGGCCATCTAAAAGGACCCAGAGCCCAATAGGCCATCATGATCAACTAAAGTGAACTACAACCAGGAGACAGAACTAGATACAGTGTGGGTGGACGGGAGCCTCGCCTCGCCTGCATGAATTATCTTTGATTAAAGCACACAACCATAGCGCTTGTTTAATGTTTAATGTTTAATGTTAGGAATAAAACTCAACTGGTGGTGGTGCGTCTGTTTTTCAAAAACACAAGGTCCATTTTTATACGTTTATTTTTTATACATTTTTTTTGTCATATATTAGAAAAGAATAGTGGAATGTTAGAAACTAAATGGCCACAATTTCAGAAGCTTTAAAATAGTTTTGTGCACAGGTAACACGAATGAAAAGATACATTTCCTCAGTCAAGCAGCACACAATGCTGTAATTGGATTGTGCATTTTCAATTATTTGTGAAGTTAGTTGAATATCTGAAGATGCCTGCAGGGGATTTTCTAAATAAAGTGTTATTCCACCCAAACCCATAGCAACCAAGCGTCCATTTAGTCCTGACTGACGTGGGTGACGATGGATGATAGTGGACCCAGCTGTAGAAAGTGACAGAAAGACAAGACTAGACCACAGGCAGTGTGTGTGTGTGTGTGTGTGTGAGACAGTACTGAGACGTGAGAGAACCTCCTTCCAGGTGCATGGTTACTGACTATCCATCAGTATGAGTTAGTCTCTTACTCCAAGTTCAAGGACATGAAGATAAAGACACCCAGAGAGTCAGTGGGTTCCTGTCCCTTCTCCCCCGGCAGCCATCTTGTCAAAAACAGTATCTGGTGTGACAGGAGCTTCTCTCTCCCCTGCCTGTTTCAGACACTGACCAGCCTGGAGAATGTTGACGCTGAATACAGCTCATATTCTTGTGAAAAACATGACACGGTACATTTCTGTTGCACTGTTGAGGGCAGGGCATCTGCTTTCATTTCTGTCTTTCTCTTCTCTCCGCCATGGGAATGAACACAGAGACTCGGCGGTCTGTTGGGTTTTATTGACATCTATGACATCTCCACGCCCTCAGTCTCTGCCTGCTATCTCCCCTCACTGTTGTGTTGGGTAAATAGGAGATCCATCCAGTCATGTAGTCCTACAGTTGTTCTGGTGTCACTGAGGCCCTGTGTGTGTGTGTGTGTGTGTGTGTGTGTATATGGAGGTTAGTAATACAGAAGTATAGGCCCTATAAAAATCTGTTTTATTTTCGACCTGATACTGTTTGTTTTTATTATTATGCCTCTCAAAATGTTGGCCTCTCAAAATGTTGGCCTCTCAAAATGTTGGCCTCTCAAAACGTTGGCCTCTCAAAACGTTGGCCTCTCAAAATCACACTTTAAAAATAAAAATAAATAAATTGGATGTTATGTCCACAACAATGTTTAAACCACATCAGGAAACCAATTGCGGTCTAGGAAAAATTGAATAAATTATGATTTTGGGGTGTTTTACCAAGAGTCAATGTCCACGCCCGTATGAAAATCTAATTATAATAATAAAAAAATGTGTCTGTTTAAAGTAGAGATATCTGGGCTGCGTCTCAATTCACTGCATCCGCCGGTGTCGGCCTTCCGCATCTGCGGTGCAAGGTGGCAGAGCTACAGCGGTGTTTGTCAGATCTGGAGACATCTGCGGTGCAAGGTGGCAGAGCTACAGCGGTGTTTGTCAGATCTGGAGACATCTGCGGTGGAAGGTGGCAGAGCTACAGCGGTGTTTGTCAGATCTGGAGACATCTGCGGTGGAAGTCTGGAGACGTACCAATTTAAAAAACTAATGGAAGTACAGTACCAGCCAAGCGTTTGGACACACCTACTCAAGCAAGGGTTTTTCTTAGTTTTAACTATTTTCTACATTGTAAAATAATAGTGAAGACATCAAACCTATGAAATAACCTATGAAATAAGCAAAAAAAAGTTTTATATTTGATATTCTTCAAAGTAGCCAACCTTTGCCTTGACACTCCTGGCATTCTCTCAACCAGCTTCATGAGGAATGCTTTTCCAACAGTCTTGAAGGAGTTCCCACACATGCTGAGCACTTGTTGGCTGCATTTCCTTCACTCTGAGGTCCAACTCCTCACAAACCATCTCAATTGGGTTGAGGTCGGGTGATTGCGGAGGCCAGGTCATCTGATGCAGCACTCATCACTCTCCTTCTTGGTCAAATAGCCCTTACACAGCCTGGAGGTGTGTTGGGTCATTGTCCCAAACCAGATGGGATGGTGTATCGCTGCAGAATTCTGTGATAGCCATAATGGTTAAGTGTGCCTTGAATTCTAAATAAATCACTGACAGTGTCACCAGCAAAGCACCCCCACACCATCACACCTCTTCCTTCATGCTTCACGTTGGGAACCACACATGCGGAGATCATCTGTTCACCTACACTGCGTCTCAAAGACACGGCAGTTGGAACCAAAAATCTCAAATTTGGACTCATCAGACCAAAGCACAGATTTCCACCGGTCTAATGTCCATTGCTCGTGTTTCTTGGCCAATGCAAGTCTCTTCTTCTTATTGGTGTCCTTTAGTAGTGGTTTCTTTGCAGCAATTTGACCATGAAGGCCTGATTCACACAGTCTCCTCTGAACAGTTGATGTTGAGACGTGTCTGTTACTTGAACTCTGAAGCATTTATTTGGGCTGCAATCTGAGGTGCAGTTAACTGTAATGAACGTATCCTCTGTAGCAGAGGTAACTCTAGGTCTTCCTTTCCTGTGGTGGTCCTCATTAGAACCAGTTTCATCATAGTGCTTCATGGTTTATGCAACTGCACTTGAAGAAACTTTCAAAGTTCTTGAAATGTTCCAGATTGACTGACCTTCATGTCTTAAAGTAATGATGGACTGTTGTTTCTCTTTGCTTATTTGAGCTTTTCTTGACATAATATGGACATGGTTTTTTACCAAATAGGTCCATCTTCCCTTGTCACAACACAACTGATTGGCTCAAATGCATTAAGAAGGAAAGACACTCCACAAATGAACTTTTAACAAGGCACACCTGTTAATTGAAATGCATTCCAGGTGAATACCTCATGAAGCTGGTTGAGAGAACGCCAAGAGTGTGCAAAGCTGTCACCAAGGAAAAGGGTGACTACTTTGAATAATCTCAAATATAAAATATATTTTGATTTGTTTAACACTTTTTTTGGTTACTACATGATTCCATATGTGTTATTTCATAGTTTTGATATCTTCACTATTAATGTCGAATTTTTTTTTTTTTTTTTTTAAATGAGTAGGTGTGTCCAAACTTTTGACTGGTACTGTATATATGGAAGTACTTTAGTGCCCCAAAAAATGAGTTGATTTCTGTATTTATACAACTTGTCTTATCCCAGATGTTGTTGTGTTACAGGCTGAATTCAAAGTCGATTACATATATTTGTTTCTCACCCAACTACACACAATAGGCCATAATGAAGACACGTTATTAGAAATGTTTGCTAATTTATTGAAAATGAAATACAGAAATATCTAATTTACTTAAGTATTCACACCCTGAGTCAATACATGTTAGAATCACCTTTGGCAGTGATTACAGCAGTGAGTCTTTCTGGGTAAGTCTAAGAGCTTTCCACACCTGGATTGCACATTATACTTAAACATTTTTTTCAAGATCTGTCAAGTTGGTTGTTGATCATTGCTAGCCAGCCATTTTCAAGTCTTGACATAGATTTTTAAGCCGATTTAAGTCAAAACTGTAACTAGGCCACAAGGAACAATGTTGTCTTGGTTAGTAACTCCACTGTATATTTGGCCTTGTGTTTTAGGTTATTGTCCTGCTGAAAGGTAAATTTGTCTCTCAGTTTCTGTTGGAAAGCGGACTGATTTTTCCTGTTTGCTCTATTCCGTTTATTTTTATCGTAAAAAACTCCCTTGCCGATGACAAGCATACTCACAACATGATGCAGCAACCACCATGCTTGAAAATATTAAAAACAGTGATTGTGTTGGATTCGGCCTAAACATAACACTTTATATTCAGGACATAAAGTTAATTTCTTTGCCACATTTTCTGTAGTTATACTTTAGTGCCTTACTGCAAAATACAGGATGCATTTAAAAAAAATAGTTTTATTACGTACAGGCTTCCTTCTTTTCACTCTGTCATTTAGGTTAGTATTGTGGAGTAACTAAGATTTTGTTGATCCATCCTCAGTTTTCTCCCAACACAGTCATTAAACTCCGCAACTGTTTTAAATTCACCATTGGCCTCATGGTGAGATCCCTGAGCGGTTTCCTTCCTCTCCGGCAAGTGAGTTAGGAAGGACGCCTGTATCTTTGTAGTTACTGGATGTGTTGATAAACCACCCTCAAAGGGATATTCAATGCTTAAAAGGCCGCTCAAATTTTAAATATCGGTATCGGGGTTTTTTTGGCAAGGAAAATATTGGGTATCAGTATCGGCCAAAAATGTAATATCGGTGCATCCCTAGCCCTTACAATTCCATTAGTCAGCTTAGTAGAAACCCAGCCCTGGGCTCTTACAATTCCATTAGTCAGCTTAGTAGAAACCCAGCCCTGGGCTCTTACAATTCCATTAGTCAGCTTAGTAGAAACCCAGCCCTGGACTCTTACAATTCCATTAGTCAGCTTAGTAGAAACCAGCCCTGGGCTCTTACAATTCCACATGTCAGCTTAGTAGAAACCCAGCCCTGGACTCTTACAATTCCATTAGTCAGCTTAGTAGAAACCCAGCCCTGGGCTCTTACAATTCCATTAGTCAGCTTAGTAGACACCCAGCCCTGGGCTCTTACAATTCCATTAGTCAGCTTAGTAGAAAACCAGCCCTGGACTCTTACAATTCCATTAGTCAGCTTAGTAGAAACCAGCCCTGGGCTCTTACAATTCCACATGTCAGCTTAGTAGAAACCCAGCCCTGGACTCTTACAATTCCATTAGTCAGCTTAGTAGAAACCAGCCCTGGGCTCTTACAATTCCATTAATCAGCTTAGTAGAAACCAGCCCTGGGCTCTTACAATTCCATTAATCAGCTTAGTAGAAACCAGCCCTGGGCTCTTACAATTCCATTAGTCAGCTTAGTAGAAACCCAGCCCTGGGCTCTTACAATTCCATTAGTCAGCTTAGTAGAAACCAGCCCTGGGCTCTTACAATTCCATTAGTCAGCTTAGTAGAAACCAGCCCTGGGCTCTTACAATTCCACATGTCAGCTTAGTAGAAACCCAGCCCTGGGCCCTTACAATTCCATTAGTCAGCTTAGTAGAAACCAGCCCTGGGCTCTTACAATTCCATTAATCAGCTTAGTAGAAACCAGCCCTGGGCTCTTACAATTCCATTAGTCAGCTTAGTAGAAACCCAGCCCTGGGCCCTTACAATTCCATTAGTCAGCTTAGTAGAAACCCAGCCCTGTGTGCTTCCGGGAAGAGGCATAGGGTACTTTGTAGTTAACATCTAATTGAGAAGGTTTTTGGGAAAGCCTTCCCATCTCTACCAGAAGAAGGTTATCATTAGCATCCTTCTCTAACGGCTACACAATGTGTAGACATAGGTGCACACCGCACACATACGGGCATTCCTGTGCCTTTTCAGAACGTTGCATGAAAATACAAATCACTGATGCATTTTGTTCAAGTCTTACGATTCCCTCGGTTCAATTTATTTTAGTTGATTTCCTACTAATTTCAATACATTTTGGAATATTGTTGAATTCCGTTGTAGTGTCAGGATTCTATGATTCCGTCCATGTTCTCTGCAACGTAGATTTTATATGGCCCTACAGAAGGCTATTAGCAAGCGTACAACAGAGAGCAGGCGCCACCTTCCAAAGCTCCCATAGGAAATACATAATACCCCTCATATCCTCCAATCAGTTCTCATGACCATCAATACAACTGTTGGGGCCTGGAACATTCATGAGAAGAACACCATGTCTGAGTCCCAAAATGGCATCCTATAGTGCACTACTTTCCACCAGAGCCCTATGGGCCCTTGTCAAAAGTGCACTATAAAAGGAATAGGATGCCATTTGGAATACAACCAGGCTGTCTAGCTGTTTGTCTCCATGTATCGCCATCAGACACAGCAAGAACGGCAGAGAGACTCATGGTGACAAGGCAATATTTCATCAGATTTGTTTGACTAAGAACACGGCTAGAACCGCTGTAGAAACATGGCTAAAAGCTCAGTTTCACCTTTGAAGACTAGAGACGGCCGCCTAGTATTAGGAGAAAGGAGGCAGGTGGTTTTCCCAATGGTAGAGGAGAGCAGATATGGAAAAATGCTTTACAAATTGAATCCTCTGTTCTAAGACTTACCTAACACTAATAACAATTGCTTACAGTTGTCATAAATAAACAGTCATGACACGTGACAAGAGTGACTTTAAACTGTCGTCACTCATACCGTTCGTTCTCTTCGCTAGGTCAGCTAAAGTTTCAAGTTCTCTTTCAAGTATTCGTTTAGGTATTTCACTTATGGGATACACCCCCAATCGTATTCGTCAGAAGCCTTTATTCCACTACGCCAGCCATAATTGAAGAGGGTGTCCTTCTTACCCGATAAAAGGACAGACGCAGCGTTTCAGTCATTCAAACACTTCTTCTTGCTTTTCATCAGAAAGCTTACCACGACACGACTGTATTTTCCGGAATTAGCTAAACTGTCCACAGACGTGAGTTTACAACTCCTTCGCTGGGCACTATTCTCTGGACTGTACGGTGATGGCAATTTTCCTTTTCCTTCACCATAGTTAAAGGAAAATCTTTAGAGGGAGGAATGGGTACAGCTGTAACACGGCTAACTCATTCACAAACAAATTAGCTGTATCCAAACAGTGACTGGACGTTAGCAAGCTAGCCACCATGCTAGATAGCTTTTATGGTTACTTCGACAAGAAAGTTTGTTTTACAAGCTACACCAAGCTATCTTTTCGGAAACAGTATCCGGACATAACACCGAGTACCACCGTCCTAGATAACCAATTAATCTCTATCTGACTAGCCTACCATGCTACTTCTTTTCTGACAGCTAAAAACATCTCAGCTATGGCGACAAAAGCATCTCCCACTCCAAACGAGGAGAAGCACGAATCTTGTGGAAACAAGATATCGGCCAAGGACACCAACTCGGTGTGCTCTGCTTGCCTTGGGCTGCAACATGCCCAGGAAGCGTTAGTCTCTCCCGGCTACTGTCCACACCACTATCGCAACCCGGCTATAGGCCGATGCAGTCAGACATGTTGTTTCTCACAAAATCGAAAAAAACAAACAGGGTGCCTTCCTATAACGCCACCAGAGGGAGTTACCGCACCTTCTGTGGTGATAGGCCACACAAGCACTCTCTCAGTGCGTCGCCTTTTGGTTCCAAAAAACGGGAGCGGCATACGCCCGATCCTAGATCTAAGTACTTTAAAAACGGACACATGAGAAAGTAAACGTTCAGAATGTTGACACACATATCCGTCAACCTGAAGGACGCTTACTTTCACATCTCAATATACCCTTCTCACAGGAAATTTGTGTATCGAGGCAGCCATAGCCCCACTCAGAGAGAGGGGCATTCAGCTGATGACGTACATAGACGATTGGCTGCTGTGCGCTCAATCAAGACAAGATGTCTTAGAACACAGTCAGCTGCTCTTGGAACACCTGACATTTCCGGGTTTCAGAATAAACACAGTAAAGAGCGTTCTGATTCCCACGCAGACAATCTCTTTCCTAAGTTAAACCCTAGATTCAGTATCAATTCAAAGCTTGCCTTGCAGTGGAATGTATAAAGAAAATTCCAGAATTGCCTAGCATTGTTTTGTAAAGGGAACCTGGTCTCTTTCAAAAACATGCTTGAGGCTGCTAGGTTTGATGGCATCAGCTTTAGTAGTCATCCCATTAGGAAGCTTGAATACGAGAGGGTTTCAACGCTGGGACTCTTCTCTAGGTCTGAGCCCAATACGTCACAAACATCACCATGTACAGATCTCCATAGATCTCCTGGAGACACCCAATGTTTCTGTCACAGGGTGTCCAGATGGGCACCGTTTTAACCATAAAAGGTAGTCTCGAAGGACGCATATCTCTCGGATTGAGATGCGACCCACGAGGGCAGAACGGTGACCCAATCTCCGACCTACTCACAAACTGCCTGGAACTCCTTGCAGCGTCCCTAGCATTAAAGTTGTTCCTCCCATTTCTGGAGGGTCGTCATGTTCTAGTCAGAACAGAGAATACCACCATTGTGGATTACATAAACAGACAAGAGGGACTGCAATCCCCTCACATACACACACTGGCACATAGACTGATTGTGTGGAGCAGTGTGCATTCTCCAGTTACTGAGACCTACTCATGTACCAGGAGTACTGAATCTGGGGGAGGATTTACTCTCCAGGGGGAACCCTCTATATGGGGGGTGGAAGCTCCAACCAGAGGGAGCCAATCAGGTTTAGATGCACTTCGGCATTCCAGCAGTGGATCTTTACGCATCAATGGAGAATACTCATTGTCCACTATTCTTTTCCCTGAAGGATCGGGATTCACCGATGGGAGTGGACATGTTGGCTCACGAGTGGCCACGCGCCCTCCTGTATGCATTCCCCCCACCCTAGCCAGGGTGCAGGAGAAGGGTCTGTCTCTCATACGAATAGCGCCACATTGGCCAGAGAAAACACTAGCTAGCGGAGATCAATCAACTACTATGTGGTCAACTGTGGCCCCTCCATCTGCGTCGGGACATACTGTGCCATGCGCGCGGGGAGATTTCAACAGACGTGGCGGGCCTGGCACAGCTCCTGGTATATGTCCGTTACATTTATGGGGGGTCAATTAAAGGAAGACATCGTAATGCCCTGCCTCCAGTCCACTTAACGATATCTGAACAAGAGAGCCTCATCGAAATTGCAACAAGCGGTTCTGTGAAAATTGTATTTAATTACAAACCACTGCCAGATTTCTGGATTGGGCTGCGCTCAGAGTATCCTGCCTTGGCACATCACGCTGTTAAGACACTGATACCCTTTGCAACCACGTACCTACCTATGTGAGAGTGGATTCTTGGCCCTCACTAGCATGAAAACTAAATACAGGCACAGACTGTGTGTGGAAAATGATTTAAGACAGATTCTCTCCAATACAACCCAACATTGCAGAGCATTGTGCATCCTTTCAAGCACACCCTTCTCATTAACCTGTGGTGAGTTATTCACAATTTTTGATGAAAAAAATAAGGTTTTATATGTAAGATGGTTAAATAAAGAGCAAAATTATTGATTATTATTGTATTATTATTTGTGCCCTGGTCCTATAAGAGCTTATTGTCACCTCCCACGAGCCGGGTTGTGACAAAAACTCACACTCATTCTTATGTTTAATACATGTATTGTATAGTGTGTGTGTGTGGCCGGCTTACAATGATGGAAAAAAACAACATTTGAGAGTGTGCTGACCCTGTTTGAAGGGGTACGGGACAATAAAAAGTTTGGGAACCACTGCACTAGAGGAATTTCTACATCCTGGACTTTAAGGGAATATCTATCCAAGATATTTGCTCAGCAGCGAGTTGGGCTTCGTCTCATACATTTGCTTTTAAAAGGCTCGAGGTCACTGCACCGACCTTGGCGCGTACTATTTTACATGTAGGATCTTTTGAGGGGCAGTCGGTCTGTGTGATATATCGCACAGGGCAGTCGGTCGTCAGGATAAGCTTGTCTGGCAATACGAGAGTCAGATTATCCCATAAAATGAAATACCAAAACTAATACTTGAAAGAACTTTAGAACCGGTTCTCACCAGACCACCCTCATTGAGTGAGGTATTTCACCAGACCACCCTCATTGAGTGAGGTATTTCACCAGACCACCCTCATTGAGTGAGGTATTTCACCAGACCACCCTCATTGAGTGAGGTATTTCACCAGACCACCCTCATTGAGTGAGGTATTTCACCAGACCACCCTCATTGAGTGAGGTATTTCACCAGACCACCCTCATTGAGTGAGGTATTTCACCAGACCACCCTCATTGAGTGAGGTATTTCACCAGACCACCCTCATTGAGTGAGGTATTTCACCAGACCACCCTCATTGAATGAGGTATTTCACCAGACCACCCTCATTGAATGAGGTATTTCACCAGACCACCCTCATTGAATGAGGTATTTCACCAGACCACCCTCATTGAATGAGGTATTTCACCAGACCACCCTCATTGAGTGAGGTATTTCACTAGACACCAGACCTTGAATGAGCGAGGAAGAGGTTTCGCTTATTTATTTTTTTAAATGACTCAGATGTTGCGTTTGACCTTTTATCGGGTAGGAGGGACACCCTTCCCCGACGCACACGTCTTGACCTCCAGCCAATCATGGTTGGCGTAGTGTAATAAAGGCTTTTGACGAGTATCCCATAAGTGAAATACCTCACTCATACTATCAGAGAACCGGGGTTACGGTCGTAATCTAAAGTTTTATTAGTCGTATGTACGGGATACACATTGTATACATCATCCAACGAAATGCTTACTTTCAGGTTAATTCTCTACAATGCAACAACAATAATAATAGAATAAAAGAATACATAAGGTAAATGGCTCAGTAGAATAGAATAAACATTTTAGCATGAGTATAATACAGGACGGCACAATTTATAGTCCAATATTTACATGTGTTTTGGGAAAGGGGATTGGGGGGGGGGGAGTGTTTAAATTGTGCAGTATTTAGCAATCCTAATAAGAGTCTGGTAGCATCAGTTGTGATGTGTGTGTGGCATGAATGTATGTGTGTGGATGTCGTTGTGGAATTCCCGTAGCAGGTCGTGATGCAACCGGTCAGGATGCTCTCGATGGTGCAGCGGTAGTATTTGGAGAGGACCAGGGGGGTGCGATGCTGAATTTCATCAGTAGAGACGCTGTTGTTGGTCCATGTCAAGTCCTCGGTGATGTGGACGCAGATGAAACTTAAAACTGCGGACTCTCTCTACTGTAGTGTTGTCACGATAACAGAATTTTGACTGCGATATCAGTTTTAGTATCACGATACCACGGCAAAAAAATAAGTCGTATTAGCCAAAAGTTACAGAATGGCACTTGATCCAGACAGATCTTTTGAGTTCAATATCATTACATTTGAATTTGTTTATTTTTGAATGTATGCATTTATGAATCAATTATAAAAATCATACAATCGATTTGACTGTTTTTTAAAAACTAAATAACGGTATAAATTTATATGAATGGTAAATCTCTATTGATAAACTGGGTAAATCAAGATGTAGTCTAGGCCTATTTACAATACAGGTGAACGCATATGCAACAGGACTGTGTGCATGCATTGCGTTATTGAGCTCGTTTTGGCTGATTTCATGGGGCTACAGATGAAAAACAAAATTGGTTTCCCTTCTATTTGGGAATTATTTTATTATACTGATCAACAACATTTGCATAGAAGAAGCAATTTCTTCTTTAATTAAAGTGTGCGCTCTCTCTTAAGACCCAGGGTTCTACGCTGACCTTTTATTAAAAGGAGCAGGGGTGCGCTTAAGTTGAAAAATGTAGGCGCACACAGACATTTAAGAGCACAATGCAAGATATTTCAAACAATAAAGCTGGAAACATTACATTTTTCTAGGTACACAGGTGCTCCCCCCAAAAAAATAATTCCAGGACGCACAGCAAAATATTTAGCCGCATATTGCAAAGATGATCTTGACTGGGAGAGACGTGAGGCGGGGGAGACTAAATGAATAAATACAGTTTCATCAGCATTGAAATCAGAAATATTTAGCGTTGTGGTTTGCATATTATCACCAAAAAGGTACTAGGGTAGTGAATTGATGTTAGCATCAGCTGTTAGCTAGCAAGGAAAGTTAGCTTCCATCTTTGTGGGCTACCAGTATCTTCTTGCATTGTAACGTGTTCTAGCTACCAGTATCTTCTTCCATTGTTACGTGTTGTAGCCTGTATGGACATTGTTTTGTGAACAGTAATTAAAAGTTTCAACATTTCCTACATGCCGTGATGCATTATTCAAGTGTGTTAACTTCAGTGCAGCATGAGTGGTGATACAGCCCAGACTCCCAGTGAGTTCAGTGGTTCCTCAGTACAGACTAGAGTCAGTATGAGAGGGGAGCTAACATGATACAGTCCAGACTCCCAGTGGTTCCTCAGGACAGACTAGAGTCAGTATGAGAGGTGAGATAACATGATACAGTCCAGACTCCCAGTGGTTCCTCAGTACAGACTAGAGTCAGTATGAAAGGGGAGATAACATGATACAGTCCAGACTCCCAGTGGTTCCTCAGTACAGACTAGAGTCAGTATGAGAGGGGAGCTAACATGATACAGTCCAGACTCCCAGTGAGTTCAGTGGCTCCTCAGGACAGACTAGAGTCAGTATGAGAGGGGAGCTAACATGATGCAGCCCAGCCTCCCAGTGAGTTCAGTGGCTCCTCAGGACAGGCTAGTGCCAGCAATCAGTAAGTGGAGAAGGCACGGTGCACTCGCGCTATAAGGGGGCCTCGGTGTGCTGATAGACAAGGGTTGGTCGGTATCCAGATTTCCATATCGTCCTTCTCTCATCCTGGGATTTATGGTATTACCATCTAAGTACACAAGGGGGCACTAAAAACGAAACAAGTTAGGCACATTGGCCGTCTATTAGCAGAATGTTAGCAAAAGTAATAGCGAATTTCTAGAGGCTGCTAGCTAAATATGCTAACGACCGCAAACGAAAATGAAAGACCGGCAATCCAGCTCATAAAGTTATACATATAGATAGTAGCTATCGAATGTCATTTTTTGTTGCGTTTGGACATTTACAAGCAAATGTGAACGAGAGACATTGTGCAAATGAACCAAGTTTTGACGCATGCTTGTCTGAAGTAAGAAGAGCACCTGCTCTGGAGCAACATGCTTACATGCTGTGTCTGTGTGGAGTCGCTAAGGCAACGGGCCTGCCTGCTCTGCTCAGAGGGGGGAGGAGCAGACTGAGGGGCTGAGAACAGTGAGGAGAAGAAATAAGTAAATCAAGATAGCAGCAGCTGTACAGATGTACAGGTAACTCATCCAAAGAGCTTTGACTTCTCAAACACGGCAGAAATCTAACACTATTTGAAGCATCCACCACACAAAACAAAATGGATCTATCTAGATTACACTCACAGGTTTGTTGTTGTTATTATGCAAATTAGATTTCCTCAGGGGTGCGGACATTGACCTCAGGGGGTTAATAGTCAGTGTGGAGGAGGTGTTGTTGCCAATCCTCTCGGCGTGTGGTCGGCCCTTCAGGAAGTCCAGTTGCAGAGGGTGGTGTTCAGACCCAGGGCTCTGTGCTTGGTGTTGTGCTTGGAGGGAATAATAGTGGTGAACTGTAGTCAATGAACAGAACTCTCACATAGGTGTTCCTCTTGACTAGATGTGTTACGATTAGTATGATTAGTGATGGAAATGGCATCTTCCATGGATCTGTTGGAGCGGTAGGCTAATTAGAGTGGGTCCAGTGTGCCTGGCATGCTGGCCTTGATGTGGGCCATGACCAGCCTCTCCAAGCACTTCATGATGACCGGGGCAAGTGCGACGGGGCGAGTCCTTTGGGCACGTCACCTTGTTTTTAATTGGGCACTGGGATGAGGATGGTCTCCTTGAAGCAGGTGGGGACTGATGTCTGAGAAGAAGCCCACCAACTGGTCAGCACACACTCTGAGGACGTGGCCAGGGATGCCGTCTGGGCTGGCGGATTTGTAAGTATTCACTCTTTTGAGCGTTTTCCTCCTGTAAGTCTCGGAGAGACTAGAAAGCATCTAGACGTCAAGAACAGCGGGAGTCTTCCTGAATGGCTCAGTATTGTCTGCTTCGAAGCGAGCATAGAATGTGTTGAGCGTGTCTGGGAGGGAGGCTTCAGCTGGCACCACACAGCTGGATTAGCCTAAACCAGCTAGACATACTGCTATCCAACCAGCTGACCTAATACCTAAAACACTGAAAGGCTATATGTCATAACAGTCTGTAGTCATAAGCTGTTATGACTATTATATGACATTGCTATGACAGTGTTATGTAATGCGAATGGTCTCATTTCTTAATGAACAGCCTTCACTAAGCAGGCCTGACCCAGGCCAGAGAGAATGATGACGTTGTCTCATTGGTCAGATATGACTGAATCCCCCTCAAGCATAGCCTAGCACACAACAATGCAAAGATAAATAATAAATTAACTAGGCAAGTCAGACGAGCAAATTCTTATTTACAATGACAGCCTACCCCTAATATGTACTACTAGTATAGTACTACAAACACTGCAAAGTGTACTAGAGACTACAAGGCTATACTAGAGAGAAGCAGGGTAAATCCATTTGAATTCAATATTTTTTGGTGGGGGATAACATCTTCCATACATATTTGCCCATTGTATAAATGCTCAGAAAGTTTGACTTTTTTAGAGCGGAATTTTAAAAACATTCAAAAGATGGAAGGTGCTCAAAGTTGACCTATGTTGCATACACCAAACTGCAGTGGTCTGAAGGGATTGGTCCACTCTATTAATTATATTTCTATGATTTGAAATGACACCCACCCTGTATTCAAGATCATGTTGTGCCTCAACCGATGGCAGAAACAACACAAACACAAATACTTGACGGTGTCAAGTAGGATCTAAGCTACAATATGAGAACATGAAAGAGAAAATTTTAGATAATCTGACGTTAGGTAAAAAAATATTTTTATCGTATTTATCAAGAAATTATGTTTTTAAGCTTTTAAATTGTAACTCAATCGTTTCTCTTTTCCAGTGATGAAGACATGGATGTCTCAAGGTGTGGTATGTAACATAGATAACATAACATAGATCAACTGAACACCTTGATCTCCTGAAAGCATCACTTTCTGACCACTTCTACCTATAGGGTAAACATCTATGGAATGTTTTGTTTAAAATCAAAAGGGATGATGTCAAATAGTGATTAAAAAGTGATACCCAGCGATAACAAGGTAGTTGATTGGGGATAAATTAAAATAAGATATGCATTGAGACCAGGATTGGGTTCAATTCCATTGAGGAGTTTTCATTTTAATTTCAGTTGACTTTCTTGCGAACGTCTCATCAATAACAGGATGTTTTCTGTGTCATACGCTGCTGATCTATTTATCTTCCAACCCACGCGTGTACCCGTGGACACTCACGCCCCCTTGGAGCTCAATATGGACACTCACGCCCCCTTGGAGCTCAATATGGACACTCACGCCCCCTTGGAGCTCAATATGGACACTCACGCCCCCTTGGAGCTCAATATGGACACTCACTCCCCCTTGGAGCTCAATATGGACACTCACGCCCCCTTGGAGCTCAATATGGACACTCACGCGCATACCCATGAACACTCACTCCCCCATGGAGCTCAATATGGACACTCACGCCCCCGTGGAACTCAATATGGACACTCACTCCCCCTTGGAGCTCAATATGGACACTCACTCCCCCTTGGAGCTCAATATGGACACTCACTCCCCCTTGGAGCTCAATATTGACACTCACGCCCCCATGGAGCTCAATATGGACACTCACGTCCCCCTTGGAGCTCAATATGCACACTCACTCCCCCTTGGAGCTCAATATGGACACTCACTCCCCCTTGGAGCTCAATATGGACACTCACGCCCCCATGGAGCTCAATATGGACACTCACGCGCGTACACGTGGCGCTCAATATGGACACTCACGCGCGTACATGTGGAGCTCAATATGGACACTCACGCGCGTACATGTGGAGCTCAATTGGGACACTCACGCGTGGAGCTCAATATGGACACTCACGTGCGTACATGTTGGGCTCAATATGGACACACACTCCCCCTTGGAGCTCAATATGGACACTCACTCCCCCTTGGAGCTCAATATGGACACTCACGCCCCGATGGAGCTCAATATGGACACTCACGCCCCCGTGGAGCTCAATATGGACACTCACGCGCATACACGTGGCGCTCAATATGGACACTCACGCGCGTACACGTGGCACTCAATATGGACACTCACGCCCCCGTGGAGCTCAATTGGGACACTCACGCGTGGAGCTCAATATGGACACTCACGTGCGTACATGTTGGGTTCAATATGGACACTCACGCCCCCTTGGAGCTCAATATGGACACTCACGCCCCCTTGGAGCTCAATATGGACACTCACGCCCCCTTGGAGCTCAATATGGACACTCACTCCCCCTTGGAGCTCAATATGGACACTCACGCCCCCGTGGAGCTCAATATGGACACTCACGCCCCCGTGGAGCTCAATATGGACACTCATGCCCCCGTGGAGCTCAACATGGACACTCACGCCCCCGTGGAGCTCAATATGGACACTCACGCGTGTACATGTGGAGCTCAATATGGACACTCACGCGCGTACATGTGGAGCTCAATATGGACACTCACGCCCCCGTGGAGCTCAATTGGGACACTCCTTATATAACCACCTTTGCTGGGGGGGGTCCGGGCTCATGCCCCCCTGGGAGATTGAGGTCACTTCTGGTGACTTTCTAAAAATACATTCTACTCCAAAAAGCATGAAAATGTAATTACGTTGACACCATCTGAAATACACTGTAACTGATGCGAGGGCACGTGTGCTAGGAGCCACTGAGCTCACCTAAAGCTGTACAAACACTCAATGCACCAATCACAAGTCATATCCTCCGCTGACACTCCCACTGCCTGTTAGGAGTGTGTGTGTGTGTGTGTGTGTGTGTGTGTGTGTGTGTGTGTGTGTGTGTGTGTGTGTGTGTGTGTGTGTCAGAGCTATCAAATTAACTCGTTATGTATTAGGAAGTGTCAGGCTGTCTGAAGATCTATTACCCAACGGCAGTTGACACACACACACTCCTCCTCCTCCTCCTCTCCACCCCATCTTCCCATCTACATGTTCAGTGTCCTGTAACATGACGAGCCATGGGGAATTTATCCTCCCGCCCAGCCTCGGCTCCATCTGTGACTGTGGTCCGCGTGGCGTAGACCCAGGCTGTCGCCTCCACACCTGGGGAACCTCAGACATGGTCTATCCTTCACCCATAGTCCACATCAGACCTGCTCTAACTTCAATAGAGATCCAGAGGACAGTTGACTATCTGCTCAATTTCTTTGCATAAGAACGTGAACACCAGAGATCACCTAGATCACACTCTGCTTCTCCCAGAAGGCCATCCACTGAGAGACTGGGAGATTTTACTGGAATGACCTGAGAGAAGACATCATCCTTAGTCCCTCTCTATTGTAAAAAGAGATCGACAGAGAAGACATCATCCTTAGTCCCTCTCTATTGTAAAAAGAGATCTACAGAGAAGACATCATCCTTAGTCCCTCTCTATTGTAAAAAGAGATCTACAGAGATGACATACGTGATTTCAACATCTCCTCCTTTCTCTCTGCTGTAAAGGTCACAGCTTCAACTGGGGAAGTTATTCTACTGGCCACTAGGGAAGAGAACTGCTCAGCCTCCAATCAGCCTGGCTCAGAGGCAGTCTGTCACTTACAGACTGGAGCTACTGTAAACAGGTCACGCTGCTCTGGACTAGTGGAGACACTGAACACTATGAGGTGAGAGTGAAGACCTTAACCTAGCCTTTCTGCTAGGGTTATTCTGACCTGGTGGAGTTGAGCATGGGAAAGAGTGAGTGAGAAGGAAGATTTAGAGAAAGAGATAGGTATTGAAAAGGAGAAGAAGGGTAAAGAGAGGGAGAAGGTTGAAGAAAGAGAGAAAGAAGGAGAGAAAGGAGAGAGAGCTCACCTGGAGCAGAGGTAAAGGAATAGCTAAGATCATATTGAAGAGGAACGTGACTGTGTGGAAGACTTCCCGGCACTGGAGAGACACATCTGGGAGATGACATATCAGCTGTGAGTAGCCTGTCTTTCACATCTTTTAATGACTCAGGAAATTAAAAATCACTGAACAAGTGCTTAACTATAGTATGCCTACTGCTAGTGTTTGATTTAAACAGTTAAATTGCTCTGGTATAATAAAATACCTATGTCAGGGGAATTAGTCAATATTTGATGAGCTTATGCTGAATTAGATCACAGGATGACCTAGCTTGGCGTATAATTCTGACAAATATTTGACGACAATATTGCACAATTTACAGTTAGTTTTTTTCAGAGGAAAACTAGGCTACAGTAGTTTGTTAACTGTTAATGTTTTTTTCTCCAAAAGTAAGCTATAGGCTACCTTTAGAACTATAAAAGAGATACAATTATATTTATACAGATACACCCTCCTGTCCTGTATGCAGATTATGACTCATGAAGCTCCCAAATGCTAAGAGCCTAAAGCGAATTCAGAGTTCACATACACCGAGACGCGATAGACTAGCGTCCCGTTGTGACCTACTGTCCGCGGGGGACACACCTCCCCAAAATACCCAGCCAATGCGGCTTCGCATCAGCATCCTCTATTCATTTAACGTGTGACAGTTGGAGAAACAGTTTGATCCGCTCTTTAAATAAAATCAAGAAACTATGTGCAGTCAATATTCCACAAGCCTGTTGTGAGTACGCATTCTAGACTGACACTTGACCTCTGAGAAAGGTTCAGAGAGAGGAGTTTCTAAAGAGGACCCATCTTTCAAACCATAGGGACCGAAGACTCAAAACAGGCAGTTGGAGACTCATCGTTACAGACTCACAGCTCACGGTTCATCGTTACAGACTCACAGCTCACGGTCCATAGTTACAGACTCACAGCTCACGGTTCATAGTTACAGACTCACGATCCATAGTTACAGACTCACAGCTCACGGTTCATAGTTACAGACTCACGGTTCATAGTTACAGACTCACAGCTCACGGTCCATAGTTACAGACTCACGGTTCATAGTTACAGACTCACAGCTCACGGTCCATAGTTACAGACTCACAGCTCACGGTCCATAGTTACAGACTCACAGCTCACGGTCCATAGTTACAGACTCACGGTCCATAGTTACAGACTCACAGCTCACGGTTCATAGTTACAGACTCACGGTTCATAGTTACAGACTCACAGCTCACGGTCCATAGTTACAGACTCACAGCTCACGGTCCATAGTTACAGACTCACGGTTCATAGTTACAGACTCACAGCTCACGGTCCATAGTTACAGACTCACAGCTCACGGTCCATAGTTACAGACTCACAGCTCAACGTTCATCGTTACAGACTCACAGCTCACGGTCCATAGTTACAGACTCACAGCTCACGGTTCATCGTTACAGACTCACAGACTCACGGTTCATCGTTACAGACTCACAGCTCACGGTTCATAGTTACAGACTCACAGCTCACGGTTCATCGTTACAGACTCACAGCTCACGGTTCATCGTTACAGACTCACAGCTCACGGTTCATAGTTACAGACTCACGGTTCATCGTTACAGACTCACAGCTCACGGTTCATCGTTACAGACTCACGGTCCATCGTTACAGACTCACAGCTCACGGTTCATCGTTACAGACTCACAGCTCACGGTTCATCGTTACAGACTCACAGCTCACGGTCCATCGTTACAGACTCACAGCTCACGGTTCATCGTTACAGACTCACGGTTCATCGTTACAGACTCACGGTTCATAGTTACAGACTCACGGTTCATCGTTACAGACTCACGGTTCATCGTTACAGACTCACAGCTCACGGTTCATCGTTACAGACTCACAGCTCACGGTTCATAGTTACAGACTCACAGCTCACGGTTCATAGTTACAGACTCACAGCTCACGGTTCATAGTTACAGACTCACAGCTCACGGTTCATCGTTAGACTCACAGCTCACGGTTCATCGTTACAGACTCACAGCTCACGGTTCATCGTTACAGACTCACAGCTCACGGTTCATCGTTACAGACTCACGGTTCATCGTTACAGACTCACGGTTCATCGTTACAGACTCACGGTTCATCGTTACAGACTCACGGTTCATCGTTACAGACTCACGGTTCATCGTTACAGACTCACGGTTCATCGTTACAGACTCACGGTTCATCGTTACAGACTCACGGTTCATCGTTACAGACTCACAGCTCACGGTTCATCGTTACAGACTCACAGCTCACGGTTCATCGTTACAGACTCACAGCTCACGGTTCATCGTTACAGACTCACAGCTCACGGTCCATAGTTACAGACTCACAGCTCACGGTTCATCGTTACAGACTCACGGTCCATAGTTACAGACTCACAGCTCACGGTCCATAGTTACAGACTCACAGACTCACGGTTCATCGTTACAGACTCACAGACTCACGGTTCATCGTTACAGACTCACAGCTCACGGTTCATAGTTACAGACTCACAGCTCACGGTTCATAGTTACAGACTCACAGCTCACGGTTCATCGTTACAGACTCACAGCTCACGGTTCATCGTTACAGACTCACAGCTCACGGTTCATCGTTACAGACTCACGGTTCATCGTTACAGACTCACGGTTCATCGTTACAGACTCACGGTTCATCGTTACAGACTCACGGTTCATCGTTACAGACTCACGGTTCATCGTTACAGACTCACGGTTCATCGTTACAGACTCACGGTTCATCGTTACAGACTCACGGTTCATCGTTACAGACTCACGGTTCATCGTTACAGACTCACGGTTCATCGTTACAGACTCACAGCTCACGGTTCATCGTTACAGACTCACAGCTCACGGTTCATAGTTACAGACTCACAGCTCACGGTCCATAGTTACAGACTCACGGTTCATAGTTACAGACTCACAGCTCACGGTCCATAGTTACAGACTCACAGCTCACGGTCCATAGTTACAGACTCACAGCTCACGGTTCATCGTTACAGACTCACAGCTCACGGTTCATCGTTACAGACTCACAGCTCACGGTTCATAGTTACAGACTCACAGCTCACGGTCCATAGTTAGACTCACAGCTCACGGTCCATAGTTACAGACTCACAGCTCACGGTCCATCGTTACAGACTCACAGCTCACGGTTCATCGTTACAGACTCACAGCTCACGGTTCATCGTTACAGACTCACAGCTCACGGTTCATAGTTACAGACTCACAGCTCACGGTTCATCGTTACAGACTCACAGCTCACGGTTCATCGTTACAGACTCACGGTTCATCGTTACAGACTCACGGTTCATAGTTACAGACTCACAGCTCACGGTTCATTGTCTTATGTAGTGGAGAGCTGGGATGGGAAACCTTGGGGGCACAAAAAAAAATCTGAAATCATCGTGAGGGGCCACAGTGGCTCACAGGTCTGGTAACCACATTTCTACCTGGATGTGGTAAATGGATCTGCTCTCCACACGGTGCTGTTGAGGTGTAACCAAGAGCTCGTAACCACAACACTAAAAAGAAGGCGACACACAAAGCTGTCGGTTGGGATTGAAACGTTGCTGTTGTTGATTCTTCTCCTTGTATAATTGATCATGCAATACGTCATGAGGCTTTGTTGTAATGTAATTTCTTGTCATGTTTGCATTAGCTATTGGATTCTTACTCTATAAGGGCTCTATTAAATCTGTATCGCTGAAATGTAAAAGGTAATTTCCTATTCCGCAGACATATGCAGTACCGCCACAATGCTGAGCTACCGCCACAATGCTGAACTACCGCCACAATGCTGAACTACCGCCACAATGCTGAACTACCACCACAATGCTGAACTACCGCCACAATGCTGAACTACCGCCATAATGCTGAACTACCGCCATAATGCTGAACTACCGCCATAATGCTGAACTACCGCCATAATGCTGAACTACCACCATAATGCTGAACTACCACCACAATGCTGAACTAACGCCATAATGCTGAACTACCACCATAATGCTGAACTACCACCATAATGCTGAACTACCGCCACAATGCTGAACTACCGCCACAATGCTGAACTACCGCCACAATGCTGAACTACCACCATAATGCTTAACTACCGCCATAATGCTGAACTACCGCCATAATGCTGAACTACCGCCATAATGCTGAACTACCGCCATAATGCTTAACTACCGCCATAATGCTGAACTACCGCCATAATGCTGAACTACCACCATAATGCTGAACTACCACCACAATGCTGAACTACCGCCACAATGCTGAACTACCACCATAATGCTGAACTACCACCATAATGCTGAACTACCGCCATAATGCTGAACTACCGCCATAACTACCACCACAATGCTGAACTACCACCATAATGCTGAACTACCGCCACAATGCTGAACTACCACCACAATGCTGAACTACCGCCACAATGCTGAACTACCACCATAATGCTGAACTACCGCCATAATGCTGAACTACCACCATAACTACCACCACAATGCTGAACTACCACCATAATGCTGAACTACCGCCATAATGCTGAACTACCACCATAACTACCACCACAATGCTGAACTACCGCCACAATGCTGAACTACCGCCATAATGCTGAACTACCACCATAATGCTGAACTACCACCATAATGCTGAACTACCGCCATAATGCTGAACTACCGCCATAATGCTGAACTACCGCCATAATGCTGAACTACCGCCACAATGCTGAACTACCGCCACAATGCTGAACTACCGCCATAATGCTGAACTACCGCCATAATGCTGAACTACCGCCATAATGCTGAACTACCGCCATAATGCTGAACTACCGCCATAATGCTGAACTACCGCCATAATGCTGAACTACCACCACAATGCTGAACTACCACCATAATGCTGAACTACCACCATAATGCTGAACTACCACCATAATGCTGAACTACCACCATAATGCTGAACTACCACCATAATGCTGAACTACCACCACAATGCTGAACTACCACCACGATGCTGAACTACCACCATGATGCTGAACTACCACCACAATGCTGAACTACCACCATAATGCTGAACTACCACCATAATGCTGAACTACCACCACAATGCTGAACTACCACCATAATGCTGAACTACCACCATAATGCTGAACTACCGCCATAATGCTGAACTACCACCATAACTACCACCACAATGCTGAACTACCGCCACAATGCTGAACTACCGCCATAATGCTGAACTACCGCCATAATGCTGAACTACCGCCATAATGCCGAACTATCGCCATAACTACCGCCATAATGCTGAACTACCGCCACAATGCTGAACTACCGCCATAATGCTGAACTACCGCCATAATGCCGAACTATCACCATAACTACCGCCATAATGCTGAACTACCGCCACAATGCTGAACTACCGCCATAATGCTGAACTACCACCATAATGCTGAACTACCACCATAATGCTGAACTACCACCATAATGCTGAACTACCACCATAATGCTGAACTACCACCATAATGCTGAACTACCACCATAATGCTGAACTACCGCCATAATGCTGAACTACCGCCATAATGCTGAACTACCGCCATAATGCCGAACTATCACCATAACTACCGCCACAATGCTGAACTACCACCATAATGCTGAACTACCGCCACAATGCTGAACTACCACCATAATGCTGAACTACCGCCATAATGCTGAACTACCACCATAACTACCACCACAATGCTGAACTACCACCATAATGCTGAACTACCGCCATAATGCTGAACTACCACCATCACAATGCTGAACTACCGCCATAATGCTGAACTACCGCCATAATGCTGAACTACCACCATAATGCTGAACTACCGCCATAATGCTGAACTACCGCCATAATGCTGAACTACCGCCATAATGCTGAACTACCACCACAAAATGCTGAACTACCACCATGATGCTGAACTACCACCATAATGCTGAACTACCACCATAATGCTGAACTACCACCACAATGCTGAACTACCACCATAATGCTGAACTACCACCATAATGCTGAACTACCGCCATAATGCTGAACTACCACCATAACTACCACCACAATGCTGAACTACCGCCACAATGCTGAACTACCGCCATAATGCTGAACTACCGCCATAATGCTGAACTACCGCCATAATGCCGAACTATCACCATAACTACCGCCATAATGCTGAACTACCGCCACAATGCTGAACTACCGCCATAATGCTGAACTACCACCATAATGCTGAACTACCACCATAATGCTGAACTACCACCATAATGCTGAACTACCACCATAATGCTGAACTACCACCATAATGCTGAACTACCACCATAATGCTGAACTACCGCCATAATGCTGAACTACCGCCATAATGCTGAACTACCGCCATAATGCTGAACTACCGCCATAATGCTGAACTACCGCCATAATGCCGAACTATCACCATAACTACCGCCACAATGCTGAACTACCACCATAATGCTGAACTACCGCCACAATGCTGAACTACCGCCATAATGCTGAACTACCGCGATAATGCTGAACTACCGCGATAATGCTGAACTACCACCATAATGCTGAACTACCGCCATAATGCTGAACTACCGCCATAATGCTGAACTACCACCATAATGCTGAACTACCGCCATAATGCTGAACTACCGCCACAATGCTGAACTACCGCGATAATGCTGAACTACCGCCATAATGCTTAACTACCACCATAATGCTGAACTACCGCCATAATGCCGAACTATCACCATAACTACCGCCACAATGCTGAACTACCGCCACAATGCTGAACTACCGCCATAATGCTTAACTACCACCATAATGCTGAACTACCGCCATAACTACCACCATAATGCTGAACTACCACCATAATGCTGAACTACCGCCACAATGCTGAACTACCACCATAATGCTGAACTACCGCCACAATGCTGAACTACCGCCATAATGCTGAACTACCGCCATAATGCTTAACTACCACCATAATGCTGAACTACCACCATAATGCTTAACTACCACCACATGGATTGAATAAAGCCCTTAGTGTCCTTAGCTACACTACATGATCAAAAGTATGTGGACGCACGTCAAAGTATCTGCACGTCAAACATCTCATTCCGAAATCATGTTGCATTAATTTGGAGTTGGTCCCCCCTTTGCTGCTATAACAGACTCCACTCTTCTGGGATTGGTTTTCCACTAGATGTTGGAACATTGCTGCGGGGACTTGCTTCCATTCAGCCACAAGAGCTTTAGTGAGGTCGGTGCACTGATGTTGGGCGATTTTGCCTGGCTCACAATCGGCGTTTCAATTCATCCAGAAAGGTGTTCGATGGGGTTGAGGTCAGGGCTCTGTGCAGGACAGTCAAGTTCTTCCACACCAATGGAAGAAGTCCACTGGCGGCAAGCTTTACACCACTCCAGCCAACGCTTGGCATTGCGCATGGTGATCTTAGGGATGTGTGCAGCTGCTCGACCATGGAAACCCATTTCATTAAACTCCAGACGAACAGTTCTTACGCTGATGTTGCTTCCAGAGGCAGTTTGGAACTTGGTAGTGAGTGTTGCAACTGAAGACAGACAACAACAAAAAATCACACTACGCGCATCAGCACTCGGCGGTCCCGTTCTGTGAGCTTGTGTGGCCGACCACTTCACAGATGAGCCATTGTTGCTCCTAGACGTTTCCACTTCACAATAAAAGCACTTACATTTGACCAGGGCAGAAATGTGACGAACTAACTTGTTGGAAAGGTGGCATCCTATGACAGTGCCACGTTGAAAGTCACTGAGCTCTTCTACTGCCAATGTTTGTCTATGGAGATTGCATGGCTGTGTTCTCAGTAATGGGTGTGGCTGAAATAGCCAAATCCACTCATTTGAAGGGGTGTCCACATTCAAGATACTTTTGTATATATAGTGTCAGGCATAATAAATGTATTATTAGAGTAGCAGGTCAAGGATTCCAAAGTCAGAACAAATCACTGGACGAGACGCAGGTGTGTGTGTGTGTGTGTGTGTGTGTGTGTGTGTGTGTGTGTGTGTGTGTGTGTGTGTGTGTGTGTGTGTGTGTGTGTGTGTGTGTGTAAGCATGTGTGTAAGCGTGTGTGTGTGTGTGTAGGTGTGTGTTTAGGTGTGTGTGTGTGTCACTCCCTCTCCCTTTCTTTTTCTCCCTGTTTTTCGCTCTCTCTTTCTCCTTCTTTGTCTCACTCTCCCTAGAAAGTGGTGATTGTAGTGAAGTAGACATGACATTGGTAGATTGTCCTCTGTGAAGTTTTGCCTCTTGTCCTCATGCCAGGCTGCCTGCGCTCTTTGATGCTTGCTGATTAGAGAAAAGACACAGGGCAATTCCACGGTAAAATGTACACCAAACAAAAACCTTTGACTACTTTTAACTATTTACACTGAACGTTTTATTTAAAAAAAAAAACACATGTACTGGAAGAACTGTGCAAATGCAAAATTTGGTCACAGAATTTTGGTAAAATCTCAGTTTCTATGTCCACGATTTCCAAAAATTCTTAAAATATCTGTTTCCGAATCAACATTCAACGATGTCTGCAGAAAGAATGGGGTGTCAGCTATGACATGGCGCCGTGACTTTGAAAACAATCTGTTTTGGTTATTGAACTCCAGTAAGTGAAGTGGCTTTACACCTGGTAACAGAGTAGTGGTAATGGAATGTCATCTTGGGTCCCTGATCTGTACTAAACAGAAATGCATAATTATGGATATGAATGTCATTCTCTTCATGGTGATGTATCCTAAATTGGTACACAAAAAGGTAGAAATATGCAATATCCTCCTTAGCATATTTGGGTATTGTTCTACACAGTGGCTATTATTTTAATGAGCTCTGCCCCGAGACAATGCGCAATTTGGTTGGTCCGGACCAAATCTGAACCAATCACAGATGTCTAAACTGAGAAAACAGGGGAGGTGGTTCTGTGCCCAGAAAAACACCTCGTAAACACATTTCTGCCAACGTTCAATTAAGAGTCCTCTCTCCTTTACCAAGACTAATCTGGTAGTGGACTGGTCCTCTCTCCTTTACCTAGACTAATCTGGTAGTGGACTGGTCCTCTCTCCTTTACCTAGACTAATCTGGTAGTGGACTGGTCATCTCTCCTTTACCTAGACTAATCTGGTAGTGGACTGGTCCTCTCTCCTTTACCTAGACTAATCTGGTAGTGGACTGGTCCTCTCTCCTTTACCTAGACTAATCTGGTAGTGGACTGGTCATCTCTCCTTTACCTAGACTAATCTGGTAGTGGACTGGTCCTCTCTCCTTTACCTAGACTAATCTGGTAGTGAACTGGTCCTCTCTCCTTTACCTAGACTAATCTGGTAGTGGACTGGTCCTCTCTCCTTTACCTAGACTAATCTGGCAGTGGACTGGTCCTCTCTCCTTTACCTAGACTAATCTGGTAGTGGACTGGTCCTCTCTCCTTTACCTAGACTAATCTGGTAGTGAACTGGTCCTCTCTACCTAGACTAATCTGGTAGTGGACTGGTCCTCTCTCCTTTACCTAGACTAATCTGGTAGTGGACTGGTCCTCTCTCCTTTACCTAGACTAATCTGGTAGTGGACTGGTCCTCTCTCCTTTACCTAGACTAATCTGGTAGTGGACTGGTCCTCTCTCCTTTACCTAGACTAATCTGGTAGTGGACTGGTCCTCTCTCCTTTACCTAGACTAATCTGGTAGTGGACTGGTCCTCTCTCCTTTACCTAGACTAATCTGGTAGTGGACTGGTCCTCTCTCCTTTACCTAGACTAATCTGGTAGTGGACTGGTCCTCTCTCCTTTACCTAGACTAATCTGGTAGTGGACTGGTCCTCTATCCTTTACCTAGACTAATCTGGTAGTGGACTGGTCCTCTCTCCTTTACCTAGACTAATCTGGTAGTGGACTGGTCCTCTCTCCTTTACCTAGACTAATCTGGTAGTGGACTGGTCCTCTCTCCTTTACCTAGACTAATCTGGTAGTGAACTGGTCCTCTCTCCTTTACCTAGACTAATCTGGTAGTGGACTGGTCCTCTCTCCTTTACCTAGACTAATCTGGTAGTGGACTGGTCCTCTCTCCTTTACCTAGACTAATCTGGTAGTGGACTGGTCCTCTCTCCTTTACCTAGACTAATCTGGTAGTGGACTGGTCCTCTCTCCTTTACCTAGACTAATCTGGTAGTGGACTGGTCCTCTCTCCTTTACCTAGACTAATCTGGTAGTGGACTGGTCCTCTCTCCTTTACCTAGACTAATCTGGTAGTGGACTGGTCCTCTCTCCTTTACCTAGACTAATCTGGTAGTGGACTGGTCCTCTCTCCTTTACCTAGACTAATCTGGTAGTGAACTGGTCCTCTCTCCTTTACCTAGACTAATCTGGAAGTGGACTGGTCCTCTCTCCTTTACCTAGACTAATCTGGTAGTGGACTGGTCCTCTCTCCTTTACCTAGACTAATCTGGTAGTGGACTGGTCCTCTCTCCTTTACCTAGACTAATCTGGTAGTGGACTGGTCCTCTCTCCTTTACCTAGACTAATCTGGTAGTGAACTGGTCCTCTCTCCTTTACCTAGACTAATCTGGTAGTGGACTGGTCCTCTCTCCTTTACCTAGACTAATCTGGTAGTGAACTGGTCCTCTCTCCTTTACCTAGACTAATCTGGTAGTGGACTGGTCCTCTCTCCTTTACCTAGACTAATCTGGTAGTGGACTGGTCCTCTCTCCTTTACCTAGACTAATCTGGTAGTGAACTGGTCCTCTCTCCTTTACCTAGACTAATCTGGTAGTGAACTGGTCCTCTCTCCTTTACCTAGACTAATCTGGTAGTGGACTGGACCTCTCTCCTTTACCTAGACTAATCTGGTAGTGAACTGGTCCTCTCTCTCTCCTTTACCTAGACTAATCTGGTAGTGAACTGGCCCTCTCTCTCTCCTTTACCTAGACTAATCTGGTAGTGGACTGGTCCTCTCTCTCTCCTTTACCTAGACTAATCTGGTAGTGAACTGGTCCTCTCTCCTTTACCTAGACTAATCTGGTAGTGAACTGGTCCTCTCTCCTTTACCTAGACTAATCTGGTAGTGAACTGGTCCTCTCTCCTTTACCTAGACTAATCTGGTAGTGGACTGGTCCTCTCTCCTTTACCTAGACTAATCTGGTAGTGAACTGGTCCTCTCTCTCTCCTTTACCTAGACTAATCTGGTAGTGAACTGGTCCTCTCTCCTTTACCTAGACTAATCTGGTAGTGAACTGGTCCTCTCGCTCTCCTTTACCTAGACTAATCTGTTAGTGGACTGGTCCTCTCTCCTTTACCTAGACTAATCTGGTAGTGGACTGGTCCTCTCTCCTTTACCTAGACTAATCTGGTAGTGAACTGGTCCTCTCTCTCTCCTTTACCTAGACTAATCTGGTAGTGAACTGGTCCTCTCTCTCTCCTTTACCTAGACTAATCTGGTAGTGAACTGGTCCTCTCTCTCTCCTTTACCTAGACTAATCTGTTAGTGGACTGGTCCTCTCTCTCTCCTTTACCTAGACTAATCTGGTAGTGAACTGGTCCTCTCTCTCTCCTTTACCTAGACTAATCTGGTAGTGAACTGGTCCTCTCTCTCTCCTTTACCTAGACTAATCTGGTAGTGAACTGGTCCTCTCTCTCTCCTTTACCTAGACTAATCTGGTAGTGGACTGGTCCTCTCTCTCTCCTTTACCTAGACTAATCTGGTAGTGAACTGGTCCTCTCTCTCTCATTTACCTAGACTAATCTGGTAGTGAACTGGTCCTCTCTCCTTTACCTAGACTAATCTGGTAGTGACCTGGTCCTCTCTCCTTTACCTAGACTAATCTGGTAGTGGACTGGTCCTCTCTCCTTTACCTAGACTAATCTGGTAGTGAACTGGTCCTCTCTCTCTCCTTTACCTAGACTAATCTGGTAGTGGACTGGTCCTCTCTCCTTTACCTAGACTAATCTGGTAGTGAACTGGTCCTCTCTCCTTTACCTAGACTAATCTGGTAGTGAACTGGTCCTCTCTCCTTTACCTAGACTAATCTGGTAGTGGACTGGTCCTCTCTCTCTCCTTTACCTAGACTAATCTGGTAGTGGACTGGTCCTCTCTCCTTTACCTAGACTAATCTGGTAGTGAACTGGTCCTCTCTCCTTTACCTAGACTAATCTGGTAGTGGACTGGTCCTCTCTCCTTTACCTAGACTAATCTGGTAGTGAACTGGTCCTCTCTCTCTCCTTTACCTAGACTAATCTGGTAGTGGACTGGTCCTCTCTCCTTTACCTAGACTAATCTGGTAGTGAACTGGTCCTCTCTCCTTTACCTAGACTAATCTGGTAGTGAACTGGTCCTCTCTCCTTTACCTAGACTAATCTGGTAGTGGACTGGTCCTCTCTCTCTCCTTTACCTAGACTAATCTGGTAGTGGACTGGTCCTCTCTCCTTTACCTAGACTAATCTGGTAGTGAACTGGTCCTCTCTCTCTCCTTTACATAGACTAATCTGGTAGTGAACTGGTCCTCTCTCTCTCCTTTACATAGACTAATCTGGCAGTGTGGGCAAAACATGTAGCGAGGGGCCAGCACATCACACACATCACCCCAGGTACCATCAGAGAGGAGAGCGGGGCCACCAGGCCAACATCACCACAGTAACCCTCTGACATCTGTTACACTGAGAGGGAGAAAGAGGGAGGGCAGGAAGAGAAGGGGAGAGCGGCAGAGGGAGAGAAAGGGGAGAGTGAAAGAGGGAGAGAAGGGGAGAGCAGCAGAGGGAGGGCAGTGAGAGAGGGGGGAAGGGGAGAGCAGCAGAGGGAGGGCAGGGAGAGAGGGGGTGGAGAAAGGCAGAAAGAGAGAGAGAGAGTAAAATCTCTGATCGAAAATGTTAAAGGCCGTCCTTCTGGTCCGCAGAGAAATGTCCTGCAATTCTACACATTTTGCCATGGGCGGAGACACACTTGTACTGTTTTCAAGCTAGTTTCCTGCTATTCTACAGATTTATTCATAGGGATGAGATTTTTGTTTGTTTTAAAGCAAATTTCCTGCAATTCTACACATGGTTACTCCTCAGAAACAGATGACACAAATAAACCTCATTGATATCAATCATCCTGCGGAGAGGATACACGGATTAAAGGGTGTATTAGGGTTTTGTCTGAGTGAAAAGTGCAAATGATGTCGCTTTAAAAGAGGCACTAAGTTATTTTCTTTAGCCCTTTCTTGAATATGCCAACAGATTATATATACACACTTTTTCAACCCAAAATAAAAAGATACATATTTAATGTTATGCGCCTGCCTTGTGCTACTTCTGCTATCTCAGGGAGTTGAATTAGGCTAGAATATCTAGGCTAGAATATCTAGGCTAGAATATCTAGGCTATGCTGTGTCAGTAAAAGACTGCTTCTCTAGATATTCACAGTATTTAGAATTGGAGAGCAATGGCCAATGTTAAGTAGTATGCCTGCCTCTCATTCTCCAAGCATGAGTGAATCTAGTGCCGTCACTGAGGAATATGATATTCCTCTGTCTGCCTTCCCAACACAATGTCTAGCTAAGTGTCTGCCACGTTTATTCTGTTCTGCATGGGCCACATAAAGACAGAGACACGTCTTCTGAAACTGTCACATGTTGTAAGACTAACCTAACTGACAGGCAGACTGACGTCGCTGTTCATCAAAGACCAGCAACACAAGCAAGAATATTCTGGATGACTGTCAGTCAGGACAGAGCTGAACATGTCGTCAGAACCACACTGGCCATTTCCAAGGAAACCGTCATGTATTCCTTACCTGCTGATTCGAGGAGGACGTGGTAGTCCGTCCCTCTCTGTGTGGGCGTGTCATCACTAGGCTCCTCCTTCTCTGACTCCTTGTAACGATCCCAGTTAGACTCCAATTTCCTCTTGGTGAAAACCTCCATCCCCTCATCCTCATCCATCCTGTTCCCTTCATCCTGGCCCTGTAGTATCAACAGAAGAGTCAGTAGGACAGAGAAAGACATCAAGAGGACACAACACGTGTAAATGAATGATAAAAAGCCATTGACACAGGTGCACACCTATAGTGCTGCTGTTGAGTCCTCTCAAGTTTACAGTTGAAGGTCATCTCCAACTTTTTCCATGTGTGAAAATGATGTTGAATGAGGACATTGACTTTGATTAAATGTGTTGATCCCAAAATAAATAAAAACATGTTTACATCCCTGCCGAGGTGAGAAGTGACACTCAGTCACTGGACATTTGACATGCGAGGCATTGTGCATAGCAACACCAAAAACATTGACCACAACACCAGGCAAACTGCCTGCTTTCCAGGATATCTACAGCACCCGGTGTCACAGGAAGGCCAAGATCATCAAGGACCTCAGCCTCCAGAGCCAAGGCCTGTTCACCCCTCTACCATCTAGATTCTAGAAGGTTGAGACAGTACAGGTGCCTCAAAGCTGAGACGGAGAGACTGAAAAACAGCTTCTATCTCCAGGCCATCAGAATGTCAAACAGTCACCACTAGCCTCAGTGACTGTTCTAGCCGGCTACCACCTGGCACTCTACCCTGCACCTTAGAGACTGGTGCCCCCTGGTCAGTATGGCCCAAGCAAGTCTCTTCTTCTTTACTGGTGACACGGTCAGTGATTTATTTAGAATTCAAGGCACACTTAACCGGCATAGCTATCACAGCATTCTGCAGCAATACGCCATCCCATCTGGTTTGCACTTAGTGCAGACTTCCTGTGATAGGAGTCAAAAGGAGTTGACTCTTGCTCGACTCCGAAAACACATTGAAACGAATGCGCGCACACACATACACACCACGTCATTATAGCAGAGTTCTACTAGGAAGACTACATGTGCGTTCTAGAGGACTGACATGAGCATGATGCTGCCCATTTTCCAATAAAAGGCCTATTTTGTTTGAATATAGAAGGTGATGTGAAGGAACTAGAATATTTCAGTGATATTTGTGCTGTGTGCAGTCTTGACGGATCCCATGGGATGACGCGGCGCACTCTCTGCTGATGAAAAGGCTCTTCATGGTCAATCCGACGACTGCAGTAGCTGTACAGCATAAACTGCGATATGGCCTCTGCAGGAGTCAGGGCATTTACACTTCTCGCTGAGCAGATCTGTTGTGAAGGAAGTTGTCAAGGATGTGAGTTTGTGTTTATACTGGACCTCCTGCCCTCGCCTACCGTCAACCAATCATGTCAACGTGGAGCTATACGGAGCCCTCCGCACTGTTCCAAAATTTGGCCGGCGCTTGGCAATGTGGTACACAGCTCAATCTGTCCTCTGCATGCCTCCGGAGGCTCCGCGATTGCGTCACACCATCCGTATGGCACCTCCGACCACATTATCAGATCAAGCATAAATTGTCTTTAAGCCTATTCTTTGCCATGTTATAGCCCTATTCAGACAGGTATTACTAGAGATGTTGGTTTTGTAATTATTATCCAAGCATGTGCGTTATTCCAGAGGACCATTCACACAGGATTAGTTTTTCCAAACTGCCCCCGTGTAATTATACATTTATTTCAAATTGAATTGACTTATGACAGAAGCCTGGATATTTGTATTGTAGGCGTGAAGATATGTCAACGTCATGTCTAGACGATAACAGGGTACACTGATAACTTGTGCTTGACTGCCAAATGTATAGGTCTCCCCCGTAACATTTAAATTGATGAAGCGTGATCCTAATCATTATTTTAGCGATCCATCCATGGTAGACGTCCTTCCTGATAACAACGCCCCGCATCCTGCTGATTTGAGCTGCTGAACTGTATTTACACTTGACTGTGTTTACAGATGAGAAAGTCAACTTTGCCATTTTCAAAAAGTTTAGCAGGGATGCTGCTTTGCGATCTATTGCCTAGGACAGGGCTCTCCTACCCTGTTCCTGGAGAGCTAGTGAAAACCTACAGGAAGCTAGCTCTCCAGGAACAGGGTAGGAATGAAAACCTACAGGATGGTAGCTCTCCAGGAACAGGGTTGGAGTGAAAACCTACAGGAAGCTAGCTCTCCAGGAACAGGGTTGGAGTGAAAACCTACAGGAAGCTAGCTCTCCAGGAACAGGGTAAGAGTGAAAACCTACAGGAAGCTAGCTCTCCAGGAACAGGGTTGGAATGAAAACCTACAGGAAGCTAGCTCTCCAGGAACAGGGTTGGAATGAAAACCTACAGGAAGCTAGCTCTCCAGGAACAGGGTAGGAGTGAAAACCTACAGGAAGCTAGCTCTCCAGGAACAGGGTTGGAATGAAAACCTACAGGAAGCTAGCTCTCCAGGAACAGGGTTGGAGTGAAAACCTACAGGAAGCTTGCTCTCCAGGAACAGGGTAGGAGTGAAAACCTACTGGAAGCTAGCTCTCCAGGAACAGGGTTGGAATGAAAACCTACAGGAAGCTAGCTCTCCAGGAACAGGGTAGGAGTGAAAACCTACAGGAAGCTAGCTCTCCAGGAACAGGGTTGGAATGAAAACATACAGGAAGCTAGCTCTCCAGGAACAGGGTTGGAGTGAAAACCTACAGGAAGCTAGCTCTCCAGGAACAGGGTAGGAGTGCAATTGACAGTGCTGGCTGCAGGAATGTCCACCAAGGCTGTTGCCAGATAATTGAATGTTCATTTCTCTACAATAAGCCATCGCCAACGGCATTTTCGAAAATTTGGCAAAACGTCCAACCGGTCTCACAACCGCGTGTATGACGTTGTGTGGCCGAGCGATTTGCTGATGTCAACATTGTGAACAGAGTGCCCCATGGTGGTATTTGGGGTTATAGAAATTGTTGCGTTTGTATTTCCTCCGTTGCAAAAATACTGAATCTCTTGACACCCAGAAATGGGAGTCGACAGGCAAGGAGGAATCGATTATTTTGGGGTCGACTCCCCACCACTACTTCCAATGATGCGTCTCGCATGAACTTGAAAAACGTTTCGATAGCTAGCACATTTTTGTTAAACGACTTTCCGGAGATGTTTAACATGTCGGCTAACTAAGTTAGCTAATAAACTGATTATCGTTATTGCAACAACAGCTATTTGAACATGTACAGAACTTTAATCAGCTCCTCACCCTTCCAAATGGGGTAGGTTGACAGCCACGGCCTCGATAATGATCCCTTTTTCCCCTTCCAGTTCCATATCGTCCTCTTCCCCGGGCCCTGTGTTCACCACCCGAGGTCCCGCTGTCACTTTCCCCGCCAGCTCCCCCTCCACCCCTCGCTCCAACTCCCCCTCCACCCCTCGCTCCAACTCCCCCTCCACCCCTCGCTCCAACTCCCCCTCCACCCCTCGCTCCAACTCCACCTCCACCCCTCGCTCCAACTCCCCCTCCACCCCTCGCTCCAACTCCCCCTCCACCCCTCGCTCCAACTCCACCTCCACCCCTCGCTCCAACTCCAACTCCACCTCCACCTCTCTTCCAGCTAGTTTGACGGCCCCTGTTCGGTTTTCCCTCCATCGGTATCAAATGAACGTTGTACTGTTTAGAGTGTAACGCTAATACAAAGCGATTGGTGTTACATGTAACATCGTCCCCCGAAAAAAGGCAACGTTCGACAGGCTGCGTCATTGGTTCCGCCTGACAATAATTAATAATTGTATGACTCCAAAATGTAATGACTCCAAGATATGAAAACATGAACGACAAATGAATGTTTAAATACTTACACCAAACAGAAAACATGACAAATTATAAAGCATAAACTGATTTTGAAAGATACACTGACATATACAGTAGATAGTGTGTCTTATCCTTGTATTTTCTTTTCTTTCAGGGGAGCCCACAGTAAATCATAATGGAGCCACAGAGAGACAATTCCATACCTATCTCCTCACTGTAACATAGCGAGACAGACACTAAACCAACAAAATGGACATTGAGGACCTCCAGATCCAAAACTCAACATTTGATGGCAACACATCAGACATTCAGCCTGTCCCACACAACCTATGGGAGGTCATCACCATAGCGACCATATCGGCCATCGTCAGCCTTATAACAGTCGTAGGCAATGTTCTGGTGATGC
Source organism: Salvelinus alpinus (assembly GCF_045679555.1). Classification (NCBI taxonomy): domain Eukaryota; kingdom Metazoa; phylum Chordata; class Actinopteri; order Salmoniformes; family Salmonidae; genus Salvelinus; species Salvelinus alpinus. Next base: position 10,751,546 of record NC_092093.1, on the reverse strand, counting down.
TGTCGTTCAAGGTCAACAGTCAACTAAAGACAGTCAACAACTACTACCTTCTCAGCTTAGCCTTCGCTGACCTCATAATAGGAGCCCTGTCCATGAACTTATACACCTCATACATCCTAATGGGCTATTGGTCCTTAGGGAACCTAGCCTGTGACCTCTGGTTAGCCCTGGATTATGTGGCCAGCAACGCCTCCGTTATGAACTTGTTAGTCATCAGTTTCGACAGATACTTCTCCATCACAAGGCCGCTGACCTATAGAGCCAAGAGGACGCCGAAGAGAGCGGCTATTATGATTGGCTTAGCGTGGTTTGTGTCGTTTGTCCTCTGGGCACCGCCTATCCTGTGCTGGCAGTATTTTGCAGGAGAGAGGACGGTCCCGGCAGACCAGTGCCAGATCCAGTTCTTCTCCGAGCCGGTGATCACGTTCGGCACGGCCATCGCAGCATTCTACATCCCTGTCTCCATCATGACCCTCCTTTACAGTAGGATCTACAAGGAGACAGAGAAACGCACAAAGGACCTGGCTGAGCTGCAGGGCCTCACCACATCTGGTCACCCAGAGACTGCTAATAAACCACAGAAAACAGTTATGTTACAGTCCTGTTTTGGCTCCAGTAACGACAGGAGTGACAGGAGGAACCAGGCCTCGTGGTCCTCGTCCAACCAGAGCAACGTCACCAAGACCACAACCCGGTCAGACGAGCTGGCCTGGGCCCATGCTGACCAGATCACCTCCTTTAACAGCTACACCTCGTCCGAGGAGACTCACCATCCTGTTTCCGCGGCAACCTCTCAGGGGACATTCAAAGGTCAAGTTCAAAGTCAGACAGAGAAAGGACAGACGGCCGCCGATTATGGTGATAACGAAGAAGGCAAGTATTTCCAGACCGCCACTCCACCACTGAAAAAACCCAGCAAGAAGGGAATCTCCTACAAGTTCAAATTGGTCTCGAAGGATACCAGCAGCCCTCCTCAGAATGACAAAATCACCAACAACACAGACCTCAAACCAGCTCCTCCATGTCCCTCTGAGTCTGACCAGACAGGAGGTCAGAACCACCACCAGAACTCCTCTCCATCATCCTCCACCACCACCACCCCCCCCAAGCCCATGGACCCCTCCCTGAAGAGCCAGATCACCAAGAGGAAGAGGATGGTCCTCATCAAGGAGAAGAAGGCTGCCCAGACCCTCAGTGCCATCCTCCTGGCCTTCATCCTAACATGGACGCCGTACAACATCATGGTGCTCATCTCCACCTTCTGTTCTGACTGTATCCCTGTGTCTCTCTGGCACCTGGGCTACTGGCTCTGCTATGTCAACAGCACCATCAACCCCATGTGTTATGCGTTGTGTAATAAGACTTTTCAGAAGACCTTTAAGATGCTGTTGATGTGTCAGTGGAGGAAGAAGAGAGGGGAGGATAAGCTGTACTGGTGCGGACAGAACCCGGCCATCAACAGCAAGATGACATGATGTAGTGTGGAATAGAGAATATATACTTATTTGGACATTCAGCAGCAGCAGACCCTTTTATCTAAAATTACTTTTTGTACAGCAGATATGTTTAGCAAATGTGGCCCATATGGTATTAAACCCACAACAACAAAAAACGAAATGTGCACTCGGGGCAGAACTGAGTTTGGGAAAACGTGATGTACATATTGAATATACCACACATTCCTGCTACTGTACGGATAGCAATAGAAGTGTGATAGCTCAAAACACAGTAACTAGTGGTCATAGATCCATCTGTGAGGATGAGTAACGCTGTATACTGTTCCACTATCATGTCCCTCTTCATGTCAAATGTTTCCTATATAAGCTAATGTGCCTTTGTTCGTCCGGAGGTCTGGTGATGAAGACTTGTATTGTGAAAGGATCGGTGTTGACCTTGCTCCTGTATTGTGAATGGATCGGTGTTGACCTTGCTCCTGTATTGTGAATGGATCGGTGTTGACCTTGCTCCTGTATTGTGAATGGATCGGTGTTGACCTTGCTCCTGTATTGTGAAAGGATCGGTGTTGACCTTGCTCCTGTATTGTGAATGGATCGGTGTTGACCTTGCTCCTGTATTGTGAATGGATCGGTGTTGACCTTGCTCCTGTATTGTGAATGGATCGGTGTTGACCTTGCTCCTGTATTGTGAATGGATCGGTGTTGACCTTGCTCCTGTATTGTGAATGGATCGGTGTTGACCTTGCTCCTGTATTGTGAATGGATCGGTGTTGACCTTGCTCCTGTATTGTGAAAGGATCGGTGTTGACCTTGCTCCTGTATTGTGAATGGATCGGTGTTGACCTTGCTCCTGTATTGTGAATGGATCGGTGTTGACCTTGCTCCTGTATTGTGAATGGATCGGTGTTGACCTTGCTCCTGTATTGTGAATGGGTCGGTGTTGACCTTGCTCCTGTATTGTGAATGGATCGGTGTTGACCTTGCTCCTGTATTGTGAATGGATCGGTGTTGACCTTGCTCCTGTATTGTGAATGTATCGGTGTTGACCTTGCTCCTGTATTGTGAATGGATCGGTGTTGACCTTTCTCCTGTATTGTGAATGGATCGGTGTTGACCTTGCTCCTGTATTGTGAAAGGATCGGTGTTGACCTTGCTCCTGTATTGTGAAAGGATCGGTGTTGACCTTGCTCCTGTATTGTGAATGGATCGGTGTTGACCTTGCTCCTGTATTGTGAATGGATCGGTGTTGACCTTGCTCCTGTATTGTGAATGGATCGGTGTTGACCTTGCTCCTGTATTGTGAATGGATCGGTGTTGACCTTTCTCCTGTATTGTGAATGGATCGGTGTTGACCTTGCTCCTGTATTGTGAATGGATCGGTGTTGACCTTGCTCCTGTATTGTGAATGGATCGGTGTTGACCTTGCTCCTGTATTGTGAATGGATCGGTGTTGACCTTCCTCCTGTATTGTGAATGGATCGGTGTTGACCTTGCTCCTGTATTGTGAATAGATCGGTGTTGACCTTGCTCCTGTATTGCGAAAGGATCGGTGTTGACCTTGCTCCTGTATTGTGAATGGATCGGTGTTGACCTTGCTCCTGTATTGTGAATGGATCGGTGTTGACCTTGCTCCTGTATTGTGAATGGATCGGTGTTGACCTTGCTCCTGTATTGTGAATGGGTCGGTGTTGACCTTGCTCCTGTATTGTGAATGGATCGGTGTTGACCTTGCTCCTGTATTGTGAATGGATCGGTGTTGACCTTGCTCCTGTATTGTGAATGTATCGGTGTTGACCTTGCTCCTGTATTGTGAATGGATCGGTGTTGACCTTTCTCCTGTATTGTGAATGGATCGGTGTTGACCTTGCTCCTGTATTGTGAAAGGATCGGTGTTGACCTTGCTCCTGTATTGTGAATGGATCGGTGTTGACCTTGCTCCTGTATTGTGAAAGGATCGGGGTTGACCTTGCTCCTGTATTGTGTGATAGTATGCTGCTTGTGTACCTTTGATCTGATCAGTGAAATAATCCCAATTGAAAAGTATCATTAGAGATCCTCTGAATGCTCTTTTGTTAACACAACCTTTATGTATAACTGCTTGGGGGATGGGCACCAGACCACCCACCTAGGGGACAGTGATCCGAGGTGACTAGGGACACCCACCTAGGGGACAGTGATCCGAGGTGACCAGGGACACCCACCTAGGGGACAGTGATCCGAGGGCACCAGACCACCCACCTAGGGGACAGTGATCCGAGGTGACCAGGGACACCCACCTAGGGGACAGTGATCCGAGGTGACCAGCGACACCCACCTAGGGGACAGTGATCCGAGGGCACCAGACCACCCACCTAGGGGACAGTGATCCGAGGTGACCAGGGACACCCACCTAGGGGACAGTGATCCGAGGTGACCAGGGACACCCACCTAGTGGACAGTGATCCGAGGTGACCAGGGACACCCACCTAGGGGACAGTGATCCGAGGTGACCAGCGACACCCACCTAGTGGACAGTGATCCGAGGTGACCAGGGACACCCACCTAGGGGACAGTGATCCGAGGTGACTAGGGACACCCACCTAGGGGACAGTGATCCGAGGTGACCAGGGACACCCACCTAGGGGACAGTGATCCGAGGTGACTAGGGACACCCACCTAGGGGACAGTGATCCGAGGGCACCAGACCACCCACCTAGGGGACAGTGATCCGAGGTGACCAGGGACACCCACCTAGGGGACAGTGATCCGAGGTGACTAGGGACACCCACCTAGGGGACAGTGATCCGAGGTAACTAGGGACACCCACCTAGGGGACAGTGATCCGAGGTGACCAGGGACACCCACCTAGGGGACAGTGATCCGAGGTGACCAGGGACACCCACCTAGAGGACAGTGATCCGAGGTGACTAGGGACACCCACCTAGGGGACAGTGATCCGAGGTAACTAGGGACACCCACCTAGAGGACAGTGATCCGAGGTGACTAGGGACACCCACCTAGGGGACAGTGATCCGAGGTAACTAGGGACACCCACCTAGGGGACAGTGATCCGAGGTGACCAGGGACACCCACCTAGGGGACAGTGATCCGAGGTGACCAGGGACACCCACCTAGAGGACAGTGATCCGAGGTGACTAGGGACACCCACCTAGGGGACAGTGATCCGAGGTGACCAGGACACCCACCTAGGGGACAGTGATCCGAGGTGACCAGGGACACCCACCTAGGGGACAGTGATCTAAGGGACTCATATGGCTCATGGGTCTCTGGGCTACAGTCGCTAATCCATCACGACTGTTCGGTTTCTGGATCACATCAACATGATCTCTCCTGTGAATGACATGATTCATTTCAAACACTGCCTATGTGCCAGGAGTGTTACAGAGAACAAAGAGACAACCACCTAGGGGACAGCAATCTGACACTGACTAGGGACACCCACCTAGAGGACAGCAATCTGACAGTGACTAGGGACAACCACCTAGGGGACAGCAATCTGACAGTGACTAGGGACACCCACCTAGAGGACAGCAATCTGACAGTGACTAGGGACACCCACCTAGGGGACAGCAATCTGACAGTGACTAGGGACACCCACCTAGAGGACAGCCATCTGACTGAGTGACTCATGGTGAGGTGAGCCTATCTGAGCGTCGGTCTAAAGTACAAAAGTAGACAGGGAATGAGGGGTCATTTCAGATGACCCCCTACACCAATATTGTGTTGAGGAACAGAGCAGGTGGCTGCCCCTTCACTAAAGCAGTACACTGCATAGGGAATAGGGTGCCCTTTTGGACACACCGGGATCTCTCCCATGATAGACAGGTCTGTCAATAGTCATTTATCATAACAGGCGGCCTTACAGCAACCCTGCGTGTCATTTATAATGGACAAGGAGTTTTCATTGAGGCCGTTTAAATCACAGAGAACACATTTTAATATCTATTTGAACACTGCTTCAGCTTACCATTTATTTTTTTAAGTCAGCCAAGCCGGGTGAAACCCCAGGGATGAAAAATACAACACACACCAAGGTATGATACCTGAACATTTCACTCAGAAATCTAGCCATTAACAGGTGATCTAGTGTACAAAATATAGATCATACTCCCTTCTAGCTCACAGACACCAACCCAATGCTTTTATACATGGCCAGAGCAGTGCACACCTGGGGAGAATTGAGACATAAAACTTACATTGTGCCTCGTTAAACCACTTCATGGGGGTTAAGCACTGACTGGACTGGAAGATTCATTTTCATCAATGCTTATTTAAATCAGCGATGTTCCACGTCTCGATAACAACCTCCAGACATTCCAATGAGCGTTCTAGAACATGACTGAGTCAAAGAGAGGGAACACGCCACAGCGACTGTCTACCGTGAGCAGTAGATAAACTGCTGTGTGTGTAAGGTGAACGGTGGTGATTCAACACGTAGTCTTTAGGAAATAAAAAGAAAATGGAGAGCGGATGTTTTACGGTCAGATAGGACAGCCGCCCGCTGAACACAGCCAATGTTTCCTCTCCAAGGAACACAACTGAGAAGGAGACAGTTTCACCATCTACATTTTATTTTACATTGGTATTTAAATAAGTCTGTTTAATAATTAAAATGCAATCCATTCACAGTCATATTACCTCGGCCCCAACTCAGAAAAAGAAGAACATCTCTGAAAATTTGATATAAGCTCTCATTCAAGTAGTGGAAAAATTAGAATTGACATAAGACTAAGGTAGTACACACACACACACGAGGGTTGTTAGAGACTTATCATCCCATTGACCCAAGGAGACGAGGGTTAAACGATTAGGAGTATAATGAAGGGACCAAGCAGGCATAAAGTCACTCACAGGTACAACGCAAAACATCAAATGAAGAGTAAAATCTTTCTTTTATATCGAGTTGAAGTTACCAGTGCAAAAAAAATCAAATAAACATCCATCTCAAACCTTGTGATATCCTCAGTCATTTCACTTACAGACTTGTATTTCAGACGAGGGAAAACCCTTGCTCAAAAAACAATTGTACAGACGAATGAAAAAGCTCTTTTTAAAAATCGTATTATAATTTCCATGGCATGACCAGTTACAGTGGTTCCTCAGGCCTGGGGTGGGCCCGGGGTACATGTAATGTTCTGGTACTACCTCCTCTTGACTGCTGGGCGGCCACTAGCCTTGCTGCCACCTACAGCCTTGCTGCTGGAGCTCTTGGAGCCGGAGAACAGCTTGGTCATGAACTCAGACACGTCAGGTAGCTCAGGGTTGGGGTTCAGCATGTTCATCGACTGCTCCATTTCCTGGGAAGAGAGAGGAACGAATAAATACACATGATTAGTATCACACAGGTAAGACGTTCTTCACATTGGTGGTGGATGAGGTAAGTTCCCCCTTACTGTCAAGTGCTAGGCTATATATCGACGTAAGCAATACACCATTTGGGGCTCCCGAGTGGCACAGCGGTCTAAGGCACTGCATCTCAGTGCTAGAAGCGTCACTACAGACCCTGGTTTGATTCCAGGCTGTATCACAACCGGCCGTGATTTGGAGTCCCATTGGGCGGCGCACAATTGGCCCATTGTCGTCCGGGTTTGGCCATCATTGTAAATAAGAATTTGTTCTTAACTGACTTGCCAAAATAAATACAAAATAAACCTCTTGTAAGGGGGAGAGAGGCTAGGAAATGTAACAAAGAATGTATGTAACACGTCCATCAGCTGAAATTCCATATATCATTTCATTACTTGTGACATCAGAGGCTACCTATTTCACTACTACAGCCTAGAGAAGTACCAGGGTATTTACCTTCCTCATCTCAGGGTCGTTGGTATTGACAACCTTAGGTAGCAAGACGATAATCAGCAGAGGAAGGACCATCATCATGACCTGGGGAAATAGAGACATGTATTAATCAGCAGAGGAAGGACCAGCTTCTATTGTTTTTTCTGATACTCGCGAGGGGGCCTCTGTGTGTGTATTACTCACTAGTACATAACATCATGCAAATGACATGCAAAAAGGCCCTATTCAAATGTCACCTGTTAGGGTGGCATGGATACTGAAGGAGCGTTGTGACACGTTTGGGTGCATGCATGGGACAGTAAAGCAATTGCAAAACAGTAATACTATAACTACTAGCAGAGTTGGACTCTCAACCAATCACAAAGCTGCACCTTCACTTTACTCAGCATTGGACGACACAGCATGAACCTCCTACAGTACAAGCGCCAAGGAACACAGTAAACGCCGTTCTGTGTGTCATTCACATCTGCTCATCTCACCATGGGATTCATGAGGAAGTCAGTCCACCCCCAGGTCTCTCTCTTCATGAAGTAGATGTGTGGCCCAGAGGACCTCAGCTGGAGCGGGTACGGCTGGCGGATCACCTCAGACGTCTTGATGAAGTTCACCAGGCGGGCCCTGTGAAGTCACCCACAGCTTAGACATCAAGACGTCTCCTTCCCCACCATGTACACTAGCTATGAGCCTGGCAAAGAGGCTAGACATCAAGAGCCCTTCTCCCAGACACAGAATAACAGAAACTTTCAAGACCGACACAGCCCTAGCTGTACCTCATTTTCCCCTTAGACGTGATGTCCACACGGACTGCTTCAAATTTGTATCCAGGTGAGATCACTTCCACAACGTAGGATCCCGAAGGAACATCATTAACGACAAAACTTCCATCAGTTCTGCAGAGAGACAGAGTAAGTCAGGGATTTCAAAGGCATCAATAAACATCATACAGTAGCCAAGTTCAGTTTGATCTAGTATTATGAGCTAAATCGGTTCATAACAGGTGTTGGGGCCCTTGGCGAGGATAGGGGAGGATAATATAACAACAAATGGTGTAGAGCCTCTGTCAATGGCAAAGGTACATAAAGTCAAGATGGAGGAATTCAATGGCGAACACTGTATAATACGGCGAACATAGCAAAATTAGGCATTTGAAAGATGGAGGCCGCCATCTTTATGCATGTCCGAAATTCTGAATAATTAGTTAACCAGCTAACTACGTTACCCAAAATGGAAACGCTGGACACTAAGCATTCTCAATTAGCTCTCTATCTCAATCATCAGTCAGTTGTTTAAACCATAGACTGCGATGATAACACCGATAAGGTTAGCTAGCTGTCAACTAAAAATTTGCCTTACAGCAAACGAGGATAGCCACTAGCGTGAGCACAGGGCCCCGGTTAGCATTAGCCCTAAGTTAGCACAACAATCCTACCGCTGTAACTACGAGCTGTTTTTCGTCGTCCAATGCTAAAGTATTACCTAAAGAAGCCTATATACTCTTCTCCCTCTACCGTGACTCGGGCTGACGAAATCCAGTCTTGAGTTTTCACCCCTGGAACGATTGCCCGACCCTCGATTTTGAAACGATCTCCATTTGGTTGAACAGAGCCACTCGTTGCGATAGGCCCCGATTCCATATCACTGAAACAGCACGCTAAAATAAACATAGCCTGTAGAAAAAGGCATACTTCTGATAGCCTAACATTCAGCCACATGTTTGCTTGCAGTAGTTCAACAACGGTACGTTTCCTATTCGTAAATAACTATAATAGATTCGCTGAAATCATGTATCCGATGAACAGGTAAATGTTTTGCATCCGCTGTCTTGCCTCTGCTTTGGGGACATGCTGACGTCAATTACATTTTCAAAAAACTTTATTGACACTCAAGAAAATACGCACGATCCCTGTGTAAACTGAGATCTGTCGATAGTAAAAACATCTCATGTGTGGAACGAAAGTAAACAAATGATAATGGGCTTTTACGAGCTAGTTTGTTTTTCCTCCATTTCAAAGCCATTGTCCCATTAGCCTATGTAGTTTAATGACAAAATTAGAAGCCTCAGCGCATTTTCTTCCAGGTACGAACGTTTTGGGCATGGCAGTGACACTGACAGTATAGCAAGATTCAGCGGTGGAAAAAGTACCCAATTGTCATACTTGAGTATGACTCAAGTAAAAGTCACCCAGTAAAATAATACTTGAGTAAAAGTCTAAAAGTATTTGGTTTTAAATATAGTTAATTATCAAAAGTAAATGTAATTGCTAAAATATACTTATGTTTCAAAAGTATAAAATAATTTCTAATTCCTTATATTAAGCAAATCAGACAGCACACTTTTCTTGTTTTTTTAAATTTACGGATAGCAAGGGGCACACTCCCAACACTCAGACATATTTTACAAACAAAGCATTTGTGTTTAGTCAGTCCACCAGATCAGAAGCAGTAGGGATGACCAAGGATTGTCTCTTTAAGTGCGTGTACTAGACCATTTCTGTCCTGCTAAGCATTCAAAATGTAACGAGTACTTTTGGGTGTCAGGGAAAATGTATTGAGTAAAAAGTACATTATTTTCTTTAGGAATGAATGTAGTGAAGTAAATGTAAAGGTTGTCAAAAATATAAAAAGTACAGAAAGCCCAAATAACTACTTAAGTGAAAATATTTGAAAGTACTACTTAAGTACTTCACACCACTGGCAAGATTCAGATGGACATCTTTCCTCATTTAGGTCTTTGCACAAACAGAAATGTTAAATGTTATCATAAAACGAGTGCAGTGAGTCTTTCTTTTCCAAGCAATAGCTGTTCTCAGAAAAATATTGCATTTGTTGTCAAATATTGTCTCATATCACCATGGGCATAACAGAAGAATATCAAGTTTAAGTGGCCACTATCTTTTGAGAAAGAAATCATTCAAGACAGATTTTTGCTAATTTATTTTAAAGATTATTAAAATAAATCACTGTATTTACACTTTTACATTCAAACATTCATGAACAAGAAAAAAAACTACAACAGGAAAAGCTCTCATAACTTAAGACTGCAGTAGTTTCAAGTTCTTGATTCGGGACATGAGGGAAGAAATAAGAACTGAAACCAGGAAGGGGAATTCATTAAGTTATATCCATGATTCGTGCAGGTTTGCACAACATGGTGAAGAGTGCTAGTGGTGGTGCAACAGAGCTTGGCACTTCACAGCGCAGCCCAGACACAGTCTCAGTGTGCATCCAAAATGGCGTCCTAATACGTTCAAAAGTAGTGCACTATAGAGGAATAGGGTGCCTTTTCGACCCGGTCTCAGGGAGGTCGATTGAAATATTGCCCCTTCGCAAGACACCGATCCACTTCAATGTGAAGCAGTCATTCCAGGTTTTTTCTTCCAGAAAGAAAAAGGTTCCTTCCACCATTGTAAGTGTCTCTCTAGTTGTGATTGACTGTGGGAGTTGCTCAGTCTGAATCGCTCAGTTCATCAATCCACATAGAATAGAACAGGGTTCCTGTATGTGTGGACCATGGTCTTGTCTTTAGTCTCCAGGTAATGTTCAAACAGCTATATCCGGCAGTAGTGGTCGCTTCCTCAGTGCTACATTGATTGATTGGTCAATGGAGTTGTGATAAGTAAGACTCAATGGCCTGGTGAGAGACAGAATTGAGAGAAGAGACAAGTGAGAGAAGTCAATCTAGACTCAATCGCCTGAAATTAACAAAGGAGGTGAGAAGTTTGACTTTGCAGGTGAAATGTTCAACTAATATATATATACACACACACACACCTCTGTTCACCTCATTGATCAATAACATTAAGTGTAGCAATGACACCTTACCTTTGCCATCTCTCCTGTAGTTCCTGGAACTAAACTTAACTGGTGTCCCTCCAGCCAGAACTCCTTCAGCTGCTGCTTCATGACTTGGAGGTTCCTGCAAACAGACAAACAGTGGGTATTATAAGTGTTCACCCCCTTTTAGGCATCCATCTACACAAAATAGAGCATGTCAGTATAAAGAGACATTAAATTTTTATTGAATGTAAAAATATATAACTAAAATATAGTCGTTGCATAAGTATTCACCCCCTTTGTTTAGGTAAGCCTTAATTACTTCAGGAGTAAAATGTGGCTTTAACAAGTAACATAAGTTCTATGGACTTAAATGGACTAAAACAATAAGGGTTGACATGATTTTTTAAATGACTACCCCTTCCTCTGTCCCATATACATACATATGGTCCCTCAGTCAAGTATTGAATTTGAAGCACAGATTCAATTACAAAGAACAGGGAGCTTTTTGGAAAGCCTCATAAAGAAGGGCAGGGATTGGTAGATGGTGTATTAAACTAGCCAGACATCAAAAGACAGTAAACTTCTGAACTGAGCTGCAGGACAGGAAGGAAACTGCTCTGGGATGTCACCATGAGGCCATTGGTGATTTTAAAACAGCTACAGAGTTCAATGGCTGTGATGTGAGAAAACTGAAGATGGATAAACAACATTGTAGTAAATCCACAATATTTACCTAAACGACAGAGTGAAAAGAAGAATACAAATATTCCAAAGCATGCTTCCTGTATGCAACAAGGCACTAAAGTAATACTGCAAAAATAATACAGCAAAGGAATATACTTTTTGGCCTAAATGCAAAGCCTTATGTTTGGAGCAAATCCAACACACCACTGAGTAACCGCCTCCTTATAAATCAAGCATGGTGGGGGCTGCATCACGCTATGGGTATGCTTGACATCGGCAAAGACCGGGTAGTTTTTTTTTTACCCCCTTTTTCTCCCCAATTTCGTTGTATCCAAATGTTAGTAGTTACCGTCGTCTCATCACGAAGGTCGAGAGCCATGCGTCCTCCGAAACACAACCCAACCACACTGCTTCTTAACACAGTGCGCATCCAACCCGGAAGCCAGCCGCACCAATGTGTCGGAGGAAACACCGTATACCTAGCGACCTGGTCAGCGTGCACTGCACCCGGCCCGCCACAGGAGTCGCTAGTGCGCGATGAGACAAGGATATCCCTACCGGCCAAACCCTCCCTAACCCGGACGACGCTAGGCCAATTGTGCGTCGCCCCATGGACCTCCCGGTCACGGACGGCTGCGACAGAGCCTGGGCTCAAACAGAGTCTCTGGTGGTATAGCTAGCACTGCGATGCAGTGCCTTAGACCACTGCGCCACCCGGGAGGCCCCAGACCAGGGAGTTAAGGATAAAAATAAATGTGAACGTGCTAAGCAAGGGCAAAATCCTAGAGGAAAACCTGCTTCAGTCTGCTTTACACCAGACACTGGGATAGGAATTCACCGTTCAGCAGGACAATAACCTACAACACAAAGCCAAATCTACACTGGTGTTGCTTACCAAGACAGTGAATGTTCCTGAGTTGCCACGTTACAGGTTTGACTAAAATCTGCTTGAAAATCTATGGCAAGACTTGAAAATTGGCTCATCAGTAAGCTAAGGCGCCTGGGACTAAACACCTCCCTCTGCAACTGGATCCTGGAATTGGTAAGGGTAGGCAACAACACATCTGCCACGCTGATCTTCAGCGCAGGGGCCCCTCAGGGGTGCGTGCTTAGCCCCCTCCTGTACTCCCTGTTCACCCACGACCGCATGGCCAAGCACTACTCCAACCATCATTAAGTTTGCTGACGACACAACAGCGGTAGGCCTGATCACCGACAGACAACGAGACAGCCTATAGGGAAGAGGTCAGAGACCTGGCAGTGTGGTGCCAGGATAACAACCTCTCCCTCAACGTGAGCAAAACAAAGGAGCTGATCATGGACTACAGGAAAAGGAGGGCCGAACACGCCCCCATTCACATCTACGTGGCTGTAGTCAAGGGGGTTGAGAGTTTCAATGTTCCTTGGTGTCCACATCACTAACAAACTATCACGGTCCAAACACATCAAGACAGTCACGAAGAGGGCAAGACCACACATTTTCCCCCTCAGGAGACTGAAAAGATTTGGCATGGGTCCCCAGATCCTCAAAAAGTTAAAGCTGCACCATCGAGAGCATCACCGCCTGGTATGGCAACTGCTCAGCATCCGACTGTAAGGCGCTATAGAGGGTAGTGCGTACGACCCAGTACATCACTGGGGCCAAGCTTCCTGCCATCCAGGACCTATATAACAGGCGGTGTCAGAGGAAGGCCCCAAAATTTTTCTAAGACTTTCAGAGACTGTTCTCTCTGCTACCGCACAGCAAGTGGTACTGGAGAGCCAAGTATCGGTCCAAAAGGCTCCTTAACAGCTTCTACCCCCAAGCCATAAGACTGCTGAACAATTAATCAAAATGGCCACCTGGACTATTTACATTGACACCCCCCCACCCCCATTGTTTTTACACTGCTGCTACTCACTGTTTATTATCTATGCAAAGTCACTTTACCCTTACCTACATGTGCACATTTCCTTGACTGACCTGTACACCCACACATTGACTCGGTACCAGTACCCCCTGTATATAGCTTCGTTATTGTTATTTTGGTGTGTTACTTTTTATTTAGTAAATATTTTCTTAACCAATAATGCAGTTCAAGAAATGGTGTTAAGGGCTTGTTTTATTCGGTGACAAATAGACTTTTATTGGAATGCTGACTGTATCTAATCAAGGTATATTAGTGATTTATTTTTCATTCATCTTCGACAGAGTATTTTGTGAAGATCATTTACAAAAATGACAAGTCCATTTTAAAATCGCACTTTGTAACAATAAAAAGTTAAGAAATGCAAGGGGGTGAATACTTACGATAGGCACTGTATAAGCATAACCAATTACGCTTCTAATGTTAAAAGGTAGAATAACCGATATGAAGATAGCATTACCAGGGCAACCAGTTGGGACAACTTTTCCGCAAAACCAACAAAGACAACACGAAGCAAGAGGCGAATCTCCTCAGAACAGCAGCTGTACTGCAGCTATTACATTGTAGACAGGAGAGTGACAAACACATAAATACCTGTCCTCTGAGCAGCTGTCCAGCAGGGGTTTGCCGTTTGTGGAGAGTTCTGGCCACCATTTCTTAACGACGGACTGAACCCAGTGTAAAACCACAATCAAGTGTCTGGAGAAGGAACAAACAGAAATACATCAGAATGCAGGTTTCAGCAGGTGGACACAGCAGCAGTTGTTCAGTTCCACAGCTGATCTTACTCTTCATATTCACTGGTGAGGATTGATTTGACTTGTGGCAGGAGGTCTACACAGCAGCCCAGTGATACGCACGGAGTTTCGTCTTGAAGGCTACAGGAGCAAAACAAGAGTGTCACAAGTTGACTCATCACAGCCATACACGATGTTGTTAAAATCAACTGGGACACTCACCTTTTCGTTATAACTGGTAGGCAGTCAAGAAGAACGCCTGTGTCTTCAATTCTATGGAACAAAGACCGTGTTTATTGGACATTAACATGTTGATTAATCATTAAAAAATATATATAAGAAGTCCTTCATACATGAAAATGTATCAAAAGTCAAGTGTTCCTACCTGATCAAGTATGCCACTAGTTCGCTGGCGTTTCTTCGCCATAGTGTCAGAGCTACATTTAATCTGAGATTTCTTCCAAAAAGCACATGTGTCATTGCATCATGGTCCTTCGATAGCTGGTCAGGAAAGAAACCCATAGGGAGGGGCCGATACAGAACATGTCAATAAAATCCACTTCAACACTCAACGATCCAAGGAAAACAATGCAAGTGACACTTTTCTTCCCAATAAACAAACAGAGTCTACAAATCTATCCCTTGAATCTACTCACTGTGCAAGGATTGGAAAGGTATGGGGGAATATGGTGACAATTAAAACCCTCTCAGATCTACACAAGTCTCTAAAGCGTAGGGGCAAGGGTTCGATGGTGGGAATGGACAGTGTGAGGTGAAGTAGTAGTCCGTCCCAATAACTGCTCCCTACAGGTCTCCAAACATCAAAGGATCGGGGGCCTATGGGATGTGGTAGGGAGTGAATTGGGGCCAGCTGGTAGTCTCTCACCTCAGTGAAGTAATCACTGTACTTGTTTCCCGGCCCTGCCATCTTGGAGCCAGCCTCTGCAGCAGAGTTCACAGGGAACATGCAGTTGTCATTGTAGTGTATGGCCTGCACTTTCTCTGGGCAGGTCAGTTCATTCTCCTTGTTGGCCATGTCACAGACAGCCCGACCTGTGGGGGGCACTCTGCGGCGTACGCCTGAGCTCACCACCACACTGTGACGCGACGACAACTTCCTCTTGTTGCACACAGACACTCGTTTGACTTTGATGCGTGCACAACGACTCACTGGAAATCTGGTGGAGGGAGAAGGAGGAGTCCAGGTGAAGAAATGTAAGGATGCTGTATTGATACCTACACTGGTTGAGTAAGTAGACCAGACACCGTGGCAGTGTTTGGAAAAATGTTTGGGAAAAGTCTATGTCGGATTTTTCCCAGTGACTGAGCAGCTGTGACTGCAGTGCTAAGAAATTCAGCTTGTGCATTGGATCCACTTAGACCTGAAAAACTCACCTGTCTTTATCTATTTCTTCCTTATTTAAAAAATCCACCTAAAACAAAAGGATAGGAGATAAAAACTCCTACAGTTTTCTTTAAAATATTTGACTTAGGTTAGTAGACACTTGTTGGTTCATATTCATAACATAATCACTATAAAATTGCGTTTCTTGTGTGCATTAGATTTAACACTAGTGAAAACGCCTTCTCGTCAATGCTTACATCAATCTAATGTTCGGGATGCAATTGGGTACCAAGTTAATCACTTCCCCCCTTGAGATCCCCTCACCTTCTTCATGTTCTTGTCAGCTGCAGAGTGGTTGCTGATGTGATGGAGAAATCCATGAGGTTTGCCCTGGTTGAGCTGGAGGAATTCTCTGCCTTGCCCATAATGACTTCCAGAGGCCATAGTAAGTCACTATTGGGGGGGGGGGGGGACTTAGTCAACAATGTAGTCAACACTGTAAACGGCATGCATTTAGCGTGCACATACACAACATGCCAAATTGTCAAGGCAACCTCCTTAACCCAAAGTTGTCTGAACTGTCGCCTCACTCTCTGAAACAACCTCGTTAAAGATGATGCACAAGAAACATCTGTCAAGTCGGTTACTAGTACTTGTAGGAGTTCATGACCTGGTCACACACCTCTTTATAAAACAAGCTGTGTTTATGTGATGACAGTCAGTGCTACTACTAGCTCTTATGACTCCACTATGTTTCAACTAATTACAGAGGAACAAGTTGGTCTAAATTCAAATTGCGGATTACACCCTGCTGTTGTTGTGCCTCTAACAGGTTTAGCTAGCTAGCATTGTAAACAAGTGTCTGACAACAATGCGCTAGCTAACTAGCGTTAACAACAACAACGAGGCGTTGGCTATGCTGGCCAGACAATCTACTTAACTATCTGGCTACTACTACTACAAGCAAACTAACAAGCTAACTTAAAAAGCAGCAAACATTGTTTGATCTTAGCTAGCTACCTAACTAGCTAGTTAAGTACACATTTGTTAGTTACTAGTTAACCTTGCCAGCCCACAGTACCCGGCAGTGTGAGCCGTCAACTAGCTAGTTAGTACTTTAGCTAACTAGCTTTCTAGAACAATGAGCTACGAACTCAGTCAGATTAGTTAGACTCTAAATTAGTGAAACTAGTCTGTTTGGATAGTTAAATGTCAATATACTAATCTCATCGGACTGTCAATAACGGCTACTTCCGTTAACTAGCGTAAGGACAGTTAAATAGCAGGGAAGCTAATTACAGAAGTGCTAATGAGACCCTTTACAGCGTCTATGATGATGGGCCTAACGTTAGCTGGCTTGTCCCGCAAAGCATTTACCTTATTCAGGCTAACATAGTTACAGAGCTCAAAACTAACAACCAAGTCAGTTTACTTTATACAAATAACTAAGTTGCCTAACTAACGTTATCTGGTTAAGATTTTCACTATCAATAACTTAGCTTGCTATAGCTAAAGAAATAGCTAGCTTAGCAAGTGTGGGTGACTAGGCAGGCAGCTAACGTTAGCTATGTTAATTTTCAACAATAATATGGCTAGAACAAAGTTGATATAGCACTTAATTCGGTAATGCAGCAATTTTACCAACCGTCACATTTTGCGAAATGTCTTGACTCTCCTCAGAAATGTAGCTAGCTATGTCCACGTAGAAGCAGTAAGAAGACAACTGTAGAGTATAAACTTGCAATAGGTACTTAGCTGCTTTTCAAGTTGAAATCACGCTCAGAACCGTTCAGATGAATACAGCGTCTGTATTACTCTGCAAGGATCGTGGGATTGATATTGCAATGAAAATAGTGACATTTTAGCGACGCCTAGCGGTAAAACGTAGAACTATCACGTCTCATATTTGTCTGTCCTAGCCCGCCATCCAGTGTTAGATATATGGGCATTTGCACATGATGTTACTTCATAAATCAAATCAAATGCTTGCTTACGAGGCCTTAAAGTTAAAGAAAAATAGCAACTCAAGAGGAATACAATACAGAAGAATGGAGCTATATACAGGGAGTACCAGTACCAGATCAATGTGCAGGGATATTAGGTATTTGAGGTAGATATGTGCTGTACATGAAGGCAGGGTAAAGTGACTAGGCATCAGGATAGATTATATTAAGAGTAAAATAAAGAACAGAGTAGCAGCAGCATATAAGGAGTGTAACAGTTTGTGTGTATGTATGTATGTATGTATGTATGTATGTATGTATGTATGTATGTATGTATGTATGTGTGTGTGTGTGTGTGTGTGTGTGTGTGTGTGTGTGTGTGTGTGTGTGTGTGTGTGTGTGTGTGTGTGTATGTATGTATGTATGTATGTATGTATGTATGTATGCGTGTGCGTGAGTGCGTGTGTTTGTGTTGTGTCGGTATACGGACGGCTTCAGGCATAACGCGACATAAGCGGTCGCTTAGGGCACCTGGCCGCTCGGTCTCAAAATACCGTCGAGAGTTAGAATAGTAGAAAATAATACAGACCCCGAAAAAATGTCGGAACTATTCTTGTGTTTCCTTAATGGCACATAAAACAATATCATGGCCATGAAATAACATATAATTTATCAGGAAAAATGATCCCTATGTATTTGTATATTTTATTTATGTTTTTTGTTTTGTTTAATGCGTTGGTTGTTTTGTGTTAAAGATGAAAAAAAAATGTCAATAAAATATGAATGGTAGAATACACAAGGTGCCAGTTCGACATTTGGTTGTGTATCAGCAGTTTTTCTCTTATGATGTCAGTCACTGACACTCACTCAATTGGCCATGTCAGCAAAAAAGGTTTAGATTGGTAAATTAGGCTAGTCAGTTATATAAACTTGTAGAAATTATGTCCAAATACCGACCTCCAGAGGGCCCCCATACATTGTGTTAGTCATTGCCCCATGGCAAAATGTATAAAAGTGCCGGAAATGAGCTTTAAAACTGCCAATCTTTCTCTCTGCCCCATGGCAAAATTGGTAGAATTCCATTTCATTTGTAAAAAAAAAGATTTAAAAAAAAAGAAGAAAAAAAAAGAAAAATGTTATCTCCAGGCCCATGGCAAAATGTGTAGAACTTCAGACAACTTGCTTTAAAACTGCAAATTGTATCTACGCCCCATGGTAAAATGTGCAGAATTCCTGGAAGTTTACTTTAAAACATACATTTTTCTCTCCGCTGTCAAGAGGGTCTCCAAAAGGCCTAATGTAAATAGTCCGGTGGCCATTTGATTAATTGTTCAGCAGTCTTATGGTTTGGGGGTAGAAGCTGTTAAGAAGCCTTTTGGTCCTAGACTTGGCACTCCGGTACCACTTCCCGTGCGGTAGCAGAAAAAACTGTCTATGACTTAGGTGACTGGAGTCTCAGACAATTTTGGGGGGTTTCCTCTGACACCGCAAAGTACATAGGTTCTGTTTATTGAGTCTTTATTCTTTAACACAAAGGGGTGATGACAGGTCTTCACAATGTACAACTCAAACCATCCACTCATCAACTGTGTGAACAACAGTGCAGCCCCACTCCTTGGCTATATCCCAAATAGCACCTTATTCCCTATATAGTAGGGATGTTGTATTGTCAGTAGACACCTGTTGGGATCACAGATGCTGACAGCGCAGTAGTGATAGATAATGCTGTCAAGCATGACAATGATATGAAACATGTTAAGTTACAGGCCAAGTTTCTGTCTCCCGTGAGTGACTCTCTGTAATAGGAGATAGTGAAAGTGGGAACTCCCCTTGAAGAGCTCAACATGAGGGAGATGATTTTACAAAGCAAAGCATATGAATGGTACATTGTAAGCACTACAATAGTTTACACAGAGACAGGTAGATACTCGGCAGGCTTTGTCAAACCACCTCCAGAATGCGCGCTGCGGTTAAGACAGATAAAAATATATTTTTTATTATCTGGTAATGAATATTGAATTTCTACCCTGTTTTACTTCTTGACTTCTTGTGCCAGGTAAATCGGTGTCATTACAGGTCTATTATTATAAGATTGCCATGCTAGGAGAATATTTACTGAATAAACCTCCCAGTTATGAAAAACTACAATAAAACCATACTGTCACGGCCGATGCTGGAAGAAGACCAAGGTGCAGCGTGGTGAGCGTACATTTTCCTTTCAAAATGTCGCCAACAAAACAACAAACGAAAAACAACCGTGAAGCTTACAGGGCATTAGTGCCACAAACAAAGTTAACTACCCACAACGAAAGGAGGGAAAAAGGGCTACCTAAGTATGGTTCCCAATCAGAGACAACGATAGACAGCTGTCCTTGATTGAGAACCATACCCGGCCAAAACATAGAAACACAAAATCATAGAAAACAAAACATAGAATGCCCACCCCAAATCACACCCTGACCAAACCAAATAGAGACATAAAAAGGCTCTCTAAGGTCAGGGCGTGACACATACTGGTCCACTGCTTAGTTCCGAGAACTAAACAGAGACCCATAAGTAAAATATGTATTTTTATTTTAGTGGACTGTTATTTTATTTTGGGGGGAATTAGTCATATTATAAACATTGTGTAATGGCACTTAACATAGTTGCATTCAATTTTATATTAATAAATAAAGAAATATGTTTTAGATTTTAGACCCAGACAGCCACAGAAATGAGCCTAACCCTTTGGTTTGGTATGTTCAGCTGTTGTACATGATCTGGATCTTAACCAGGACATTATAGGTCTAAATAGAACACAGACTGACTCTTTCGGACACAGGAGAAAACAAAGTCAAATGGTGGAAATTGATCTCAATCACTGCAATTTACCCTGCTTGAATAAACAGATACCATTTAAATACTATATAAATAGTACAGCCAGGGAAGGGAAAAGGAAAGGGGGATACCTAGTCATGTACACAACTGAATGCATTCAACCGAAATGTATTTAGCATTTAACCCAACCCCTCTGGGCGTCATGAACCACAAAATCTGAGTGGGGCATAAAGTACGTGAGGATGACTGTGGAGTGGTAAGTTTGAGAAATGTGCATTTTTCAAACATCTGAAACTCAATTTTCCTTCAATCTAGAGCCATAATCATTACACTAAATTCTATGTAAAAAATATGTCTATTTTTCTGCATATCTAAACATACCTCTTGATCTGTCTGTATCCTCCTGACTGGTGGATCTTTTTATAAAGAAACTTAATATGCTTCTCTGCATCTCTGATCAAATCTGGGTAATAGATTGAAAGGAATGTGACTCTCATTCAGTACATTTAGTTATTGCTTGCTTTTCTAAAGTCTACCGACCTAGCCAGCAGGCATACCAGCTACGATAGTTCGACAAGTTGCTACTAAAATCTTAATTGAAAGTCTGGAAAGGCTTCTTGCTAGCTATCAGGTTGGGATATTGGGAACCGATCTGGGCTAACTAAAGCCAACTTCATAAAATTGCTAGGTGGCTAGTAGTATTACATAGAAGCAACAACAAAACGTTTAATTACAAAATGTAAAACATATTTCTTTATTTTAAATCAGGATTTCTTTATTTTAAAAAAGGATTTCTTTATTTTAAATCAGGATTTTATTTATTTTAAAACACGACAAATCTTGCGAGGCCATGTGCCCCTGTGTTCCCTATGGGCATGCCCCATCTGAGTACTGCAACGTTGACTGTGTGTGTTTATGTTTGTATGTAAAGGGCTGGGTGTGTGGAGAGTCAACGCAAATAGACTCTATGGTACAAATGAATAGCAGACCTTCGTTTCATTTGGTACATAGCTACATACATGTGTTGATACAATAGTCATCTACCATGTGACCTTGACATTTTTATCAGACGCTCTTATCCAGAGTGACTTGCTGGAAGGGTACGTTCACATATTTTACACCTAGGTCAGCTCGGGGATTCAAACCAGCAAACTTTTAGTCATTGGCCCAATGCTCTTAACCTCTAGGCTACCTTCAGAGAGCCAAATCAATATTGAACCGAAACGTTTATTAGTTTATTTGGATCCCCATTAGCTTTTGTAGAAGCAGCAGCTACTCTTCCTGGGGTCCACAAAAAAAACACAAAACATGACAAGTAACAAAACACTGATACACTGATAGACAAGGACAGTCACACACATTTAAAACACCTGTTGTATTCGGCGCACGTAACAAATAAACTTTGATTTGAATATACAAACAATACAACAACAAAACTACAACCTCATAAAATGTGATTTTACTCTTGGCACAACGTCTGTAGTAACAGTGAAACAGCAGGTCCCAGGTTCATCTAGCTGCTAAACAGAAGCACAGGGCCTGAAGTGCTCCGTTGGCATGGCATCAGTACCTGTGAGGAGGTCCAGAATAAAACTTAAAGGAAGTCAATGTTAACCATTTTAACAGCTGTAGACGGACCATTAGACATTTCTCCTCGCTTCTCCATGGTCCAATGACGGCTCCAGAAACGGTTTAGATTGGCCTTGGCATAGAGCTCGCCAGCTTGTAGTCCTAAAAAACAGAATTCAGTTAGCATTTTCTACCTCTGGTTCATTGGTCATTCCTATGGGGGGAAATAATGGGGAAAGAATGGGGTTTTGGGATAAACTCAGAAAATTAGGTCTGAGGTTAACACAGGCTTCTGAAATCTTATACGTTTGTTTTCCTATAAGATAATATTGCTCAGTTAACATGATCTCTATGAATTATGAAGCTTTCATGTCCTTTCTGGACTTGTTTTGCTTAAAAATTCACGAAACGTGACATTGGAGGAAGAGTGTTATATCTCATAGAACGAAACGTATAATATCCCCTAAGCCTGTGTTTACCACATACCTTAGCTTCGGCGTTTATCCAAAACCCCTTCATTTCCCCATAGGCTTTGGCCATGGCAGAGTTCAACCTGGACTCAGCGGTAGATGTTACATAGTAAATGTAAATCCAGGAGACATACATTTCGTATGGTGTGTATTAATTTATGAATGGTCCTGGCTCTGAGATGCTGCTCTCTGATTGGTCCTGGCATTGCCCTAACTCTGAAATGCTGCTCTCTGATTGGTCCTAGCATTGCCCTGGCTCTGAGATGCTGCTCTCTGATTTGTCCTGGTATTCGCCTGGCTCTGAGATGCTGCTCTCTGATTGGTCCTGGCATTGCCCTAACTCTGAAATGCTGCTCTCTGATTGGTCCTAGCATTGCCCTGGCTCTGAGATGCTGCTCTCTGATTGGTCCTAGCATTGCCCTGGCTCTGAGATGCTGCTCTCTGATTTGTCCTGGCATTGCCCTAACTCTGAAATGCTGCTCTCTGATTGGTCCTAGCATTGCCCTGGCTCTGAGATGCTGTGTGTTTGGTACACATTGTTGTTGCCACCACTCTCTAACGATGAAAGGTCTCTCTGGGTCATCTCCCTGGATTTTACCCATCCTGAGGGAACACATGTTGGGTCTGGCTGTTCTTGTTGTTCTTTACACTCAAGTGGAACCAATGAGGACCGTGCAGAACTATACTCAGATAAACTATTTGAGAGCCGGTGTACTTCCAATAACAGCTCTGAGTGAGGGAGGTGCCTACTGTCCGTAATGCATTAACAGTATGTGTGTATATGTGTCATTTTCTCATGATGTTCCATTTCTTATCGAAAACCTCATCTGGAAGAGTAATGCTATTACCTTTATATTTTGAAAGATCACATTTTTCCCACCAAACTTTGGATATACTTTAAATCCAATAATTGTGTGTGTTAACATGGTTGAGACTGAGAGTACATGGCATTTGTTGGTTTCCTCTCTTATTGGGTTCCACTTTCTATTCAATACCATTGTCTTCTGGACTGTAGGCCTACCTCTCCTCTCCTCATAGACCCCTGGCGGGCCCCCTATGCAGCTTAAATAACTGATTCCACAACATGTCAATCAGTCTTTCAGTGTGAAGCGTGTGACTAACTAGGAGACAGGATGTAAATGCAGCATGCAACTCCAATGCTGTTTATGTGTCTGTAAAGACGGATGAAGACAGATCTCCGTTGACTCTGTAATGTATAGCACAAGACAGGGAGGTCTGTTTTGTGATATGTCATATGCTAGCTATTACATGGCCTGGTTGCTATGATATCAATTAGTATTCAGATGTTTATAGTTTTAGACTCAAGACATATTGTATTATATCATTATAATGGTATACTGCTATGTCTCTGCAGCACAACCCACAATGATTTATAGCTACATCATGTATAATGTTTTAATGTAATATATTTGAATATGTTTTCAATCAAAAAATGGCAGAATTTAAAAATAATAATTTATGCCCATCAAAATATGGTGGTTGATTTGACTGCTATATTGTGGACTGCCAACGGAGTATTTTCATAGGATAAAACTATGAAAAAAATGTATAATCACGAAAAGAAGCGTAGGACAAAATATTAGTTATTTGTCATAATTTGAGACGTGGCCGTGAGTCTGGGCCTTTTTAAAAGAAAACCATTGCAATGCAGTTTCCTGCTTTTCAACTTAAACAAGACTGGCTCTCCATTTAATATACCTTTAGAAAAGAAAAGGCATTTTATTGAATCTTCATGCTGAAAATGTTCGTACATACATGTACTGCATGGAGTTTCCTTGCTGAAACATACCAGGAAATATTATACGTTGTTCCGTAGCTATGCTGCTTCTAGAACATTGTGAAACTTCCGGAACTTCAAAAGAATAATGTGGCATGCTACAAAGTATCAACGACAATCCATCACGTAACAGTTCAAGGAAGGAACTGCGGAATGGGAGGGATAAACCAAATGCAATGTTCCGTTTCGTCAAACAAAACATTCTCCCCTCTCTTTTCTCTAAACATGTTTTATATAGAAAATATCTTTAAAATACATACAGCTTGGGAAATAACAGATTATTTTTTCTCTGACAAATGCTCCCACCCACAGGGTCAAGCCCAGTCCAGTCTGTAAGAGGGTTAAGAGATTTACATTTATACACACATGGATTTCTAGGACAAGATTTGATCCTCATAAAACCCGAACTGCTTGTTATAAGGACTCCGGTCTCCACGTTAGGAAACAAGTTGAGTTCGTTAGTAGGAATTCCAGTCTAGGGTAGCCTACTTTGAGTGAAATTCTCTGAGGTTATTCAACACTAAGACTGTTTAAGCAGGAAGTGATTATTGATAAAAGTACAAGGAAAGGGGCTTGCAGAGTGGTAGTTCTAAAACAAACATCTCTGTCGTGTGAAGCGGTCAAGAAAGGAACCATGGATGTTTTTCAGAAAAGGAAAACATCTAAATAAATAAATGAAAGGTTGTAACAGATGCGTGCGTCATCTCAAGCCATCTCTAGTTTTACTTTGCCCTCTCTAGTCCCCTACATTTCATCACCTGCTGTTGTTCACCCGTCTGAAAGGGTACAGCACATTGCCCCTCTCTAGTCCCCTACACTTCATCACCTGCTGTTGTTCACCCGTCTGAAAGGGTACAGCACATTGCCCCTCTCTAGTCCCCTACACTTCATCACCTGCTGTTGTTCACCCGTCTGAAAGGGTACAGCACATTGCCCCTCTCTAGTCCCCTACACTTCATCACCTGCTGTTGTTCACCCGTCTGAAAGGGTACAGCACATTGCCCCTCTCTAGTCCCCTACATTTCATCACCTGCTGTTGTTCACCCGTCTGAAAGGGTACAGCACATTGCCCCTCTCTAGTCCCCTACACTTCATCACCTGCTGTTGTTCACCCGTCTGAAAGGGTACAGCACATTGCCCCTCTCTAGTCCCCTACACTTCATCACCTGCTGTTGTTCACCCGTCTGAAAGGGTACAGCACTTTGCCCCTCTCTAGTCCCCTACATTTCATCACCTGCTGTTGTTCACCCGTCTGAAAGGGTACAGCACATTGCCCCTCTCTAGTCCCCTACATTTCATCACCTGCTGTTGTTCACCCGTCTGAAAGGGTACAGCACATTGCCCCTCTCTAGTCCCCTACATTTCATCACCTGCTGTTGTTCACCCGTCTGAAAGGGTACAGCACATTGCCCCTCTCTAGTCCCCTACACTTCATCACCTGCTGTTGTTCACCCGTCTGAAAGGGTACAGCACATTGCCCCTCTCTAGTCCCCTACACTTCATCACCTGCTGTTGTTCACCCGTCTGAAAGGGTACAGCACATTGCCCCTCTCTAGTCCCCTACATTTCATCACCTGCTGTTGTTCACCCGTCTGAAAGGGTACAGCACATTGCCCCTCTCTAGTCCCCTACACTTCATCACCTGCTGTTGTTCACCCGTCTGAAAGGGTACAGCACATTGCCCCTCTCTAGTCCCCTACACTTCATCACCTGCTGTTGTTCACCCGTCTGAAAGGGTACAGCACTTTGCCCCTCTCTAGTCCCCTACATTTCATCACCTGCTGTTGTTCACCCGTCTGAAAGGGTACAGCACATTGCCCCTCTCTAGTCCCCTACACTTCATCACCTGCTGTTGTTCACCCGTCTGAAAGGGTACAGCACATTGCCCCTCTCTAGTCCCCTACACTTCATCACCTGCTGTTGTTCACCCGTCTGAAAGGGTACAGCACATTGCCCCTCTCTAGTCCCCTACACTTCATCACCTGCTGTTGTTCACCCGTCTGAAAGGGTACAGCACATTGCCCCTCTCTAGTCCCCTACACTTCATCACCTGCTGTTGTTCAC
Source organism: Salvelinus alpinus (assembly GCF_045679555.1). Classification (NCBI taxonomy): domain Eukaryota; kingdom Metazoa; phylum Chordata; class Actinopteri; order Salmoniformes; family Salmonidae; genus Salvelinus; species Salvelinus alpinus. The sequence continues at coordinate 10,725,176 of NC_092093.1, read as the reverse complement.
CCGTCTGAAAGGGTACAGCACATTGCCCCTCTCTAGTCCCCTACACTTCATCACCTGCTGTTGTTCACCCGTCTGAAAGGGTACAGCACATTGCCCCTCTCTAGTCCCCTACACTTCATCACCTGCTGTTGTTCACCCGTCTGAAAGGGTACAGCACATTGCCCCTCTCTAGTCCCCTACATTTCATCACCTGCTGTTGTTCACCCGTCTGAAAGGGTACAGCACTTTGCCCCTCTCTAGTCCCCTACACTTCATCACCTGCTGTTGTTCACCCGTCTGAAAGGGTACAGCACATTGCCCCTCTCTAGTCCCCTACATTTCATCACCTGCTGTTGTTCACCCGTCTGAAAGGGTACAGCACTTTGCCCCTCTCTAGTCCCCTACACTTCATCACCTGCTGTTGTTCACCCGTCTGAAAGGGTACAGCACATTGCCCCTCTCTAGTCCCCTACACTTCATCACCTGCTGTTGTTCACCCGTCTGAAAGGGTACAGCACATTGCCCCTCTCTAGTCCCCTACACTTCATCACCTGCTGTTGTTCACCCGTCTGAAAGGGTACAGCACATTGCCCCTCTCTAGTCCCCTACATTTCATCACCTGCTGTTGTTCACCCGTCTGAAAGGGTACAGCACTTTGCCCCTCTCTAGTCCCCTACATTTCATCACCTGCTGTTGTTCACCCGTCTGAAAGGGTACAGCACATTGCCCCTCTCTAGTCCCCTACATTTCATCACCTGCTGTTGTTCACCCGTCTGAAAGGGTACAGCACATTGCCCCTCTCTAGTCCCCTACACTTCATCACCTGCTGTTGTTCACCCGTCTGAAAGGGTACAGCACATTGCCCCTCTCTAGTCCCCTACATTTCATCACCTGCTGTTGTTCACCCGTCTGAAAGGGTACAGCACATTGCCCCTCTCTAGTCCCCTACACTTCATCACCTGCTGTTGTTCACCCGTCTGAAAGGGTACAGCACATTGCCCCTCTCTAGTCCCCTACACTTCATCACCTGCTGTTGTTCACCCGTCTGAAAGGGTACAGCACATTGCCCCTCTCTAGTCCCCTACACTTCATCACCTGCTGTTGTTCACCCGTCTGAAAGGGTACAGCACATTGCCCCTCTCTAGTCCCCTACACTTCATCACCTGCTGTTGTTCACCCGTCTGAAAGGGTACAGCACATTGCCCCTCTCTAGTCCCCTACACTTCATCACCTGCTGTTGTTCACCCGTCTGAAAGGGTACAGCACATTGCCCCTCTCTAGTCCCCTACACTTCATCACCTGCTGTTGTTCACCCGTCTGAAAGGGTACAGCACATTGCCCCTCTCTAGTCCCCTACACTTCATCACCTGCTGTTGTTCACCCGTCTGAAAGGGTACAGCACATTGCCCCTCTCTAGTCCCCTACACTTCATCACCTGCTGTTGTTCACCCGTCTGAAAGGGTACAGCACATTGCCCCTCTCTAGTCCCCTACACTTCATCACCTGCTGTTGTTCACCCGTCTGAAAGGGTACAGCACATTGCCCCTCTCTAGTCCCCTACACTTCATCACCTGCTGTTGTTCACCCGTCTGAAAGGGTACAGCACATTGCCCCTCTCTAGTCCCCTACACTTCATCACCTGCTGTTGTTCACCCGTCTGAAAGGGTACAGCACATTGCCCCTCTCTAGTCCCCTACACTTCATCACCTGCTGTTGTTCACCCGTCTGAAAGGGTACAGCACATTGCCCCTCTCTAGTCCCCTACACTTCATCACCTGCTGTTGTTCACCCGTCTGAAAGGGTACAGCACTTTGCCCCTCTCTAGTCCCCTACACTTCATCACCTGCTGTTGTTCACCCGTCTGAAAGGGTACAGCACATTGCCCCTCTCTAGTCCCCTACACTTCATCACCTGCTGTTGTTCACCCGTCTGAAAGGGTACAGCACATTGCCCTCTCTAGTCCCCTACACTTCATCACCTGCTGTTGTTCACCCGTCTGAAAGGGTACAGCACATTGCCCCTCTCTAGTCCCCTACACTTCATCACCTGCTGTTGTTCACCCGTCTGAAAGGGTACAGCACATTGCCCCTCTCTAGTCCCCTACACTTCATCACCTGCTGTTGTTCACCCGTCTGAAAGGGTACAGCACATTGCCCCTCTCTAGTCCCCTACACTTCATCACCTGCTGTTGTTCACCCGTCTGAAAGGGTACAGCACATTGCCCCTCTCTAGTCCCCTACACTTCATCACCTGCTGTTGTTCACCCGTCTGAAAGGGTACAGCACATTGCCCCTCTCTAGTCCCCTACACTTCATCACCTGCTGTTGTTCACCCGTCTGAAAGGGTACAGCACATTGCCCCTCTCTAGTCCCCTACACTTCATCACCTGCTGTTGTTCACCCGTCTGAAAGGGTACAGCACATTGCCCCTCTCTAGTCCCCTACACTTCATCACCTGCTGTTGTTCACCCGTCTGAAAGGGTACAGCACATTGCCCCTCTCTAGTCCCCTACACTTCATCACCTGCTGTTGTTCACCCGTCTGAAAGGGTACAGCACATTGCCCCTCTCTAGTCCCCTACACTTCATCACCTGCTGTTGTTCACCCGTCTGAAAGGGTACAGCACATTGCCCCTCTCTAGTCCCCTACACTTCATCACCTGCTGTTGTTCACCCGTCTGAAAGGGTACAGCACATTGCCCCTCTCTAGTCCCCTACACTTCATCACCTGCTGTTGTTCACCCGTCTGAAAGGGTACAGCACATTGCCCCTCTCTAGTCCCCTACACTTCATCACCTGCTGTTGTTCACCCGTCTGAAAGGGTACAGCACATTGCCCCTCTCTAGTCCCCTACACTTCATCACCTGCTGTTGTTCACCCGTCTGAAAGGGTACAGCACATTGCCCCTCTCTAGTCCCCTACACTTCATCACCTGCTGTTGTTCACCCGTCTGAAAGGGTACAGCACATTGCCCCTCTCTAGTCCCCTACACTTCATCACCTGCTGTTGTTCACCCGTCTGAAAGGGTACAGCACATTGCCCCTCTCTAGTCCCCTACACTTCATCACCTGCTGTTGTTCACCCGTCTGAAAGGGTACAGCACATTGCCCCTCTCTAGTCCCCTACACTTCATCACCTGCTGTTGTTCACCCGTCTGAAAGGGTACAGCACATTGCCCCTCTCTAGTCCCCTACACTTCATCACCTGCTGTTGTTCACCCGTCTGAAAGGGTACAGCACATTGCCCCTCTCTAGTCCCCTACACTTCATCACCTGCTGTTGTTCACCCGTCTGAAAGGGTACAGCACATTGCCCCTCTCTAGTCCCCTACACTTCATCACCTGCTGTTGTTCACCCGTCTGAAAGGGTACAGCACATTGCCCCTCTCTAGTCCCCTACACTTCATCACCTGCTGTTGTTCACCCGTCTGAAAGGGTACAGCACATTGCCCCTCTCTAGTCCCCTACACTTCATCACCTGCTGTTGTTCACCCGTCTGAAAGGGTACAGCACATTGCCCCTCTCTAGTCCCCTACACTTCATCACCTGCTGTTGTTCACCCGTCTGAAAGGGTACAGCACATTGCCCCTCTCTAGTCCCCTACACTTCATCACCTGCTGTTGTTCACCCGTCTGAAAGGGTACAGCACATTGCCCCTCTCTAGTCCCCTACACTTCATCACCTGCTGTTGTTCACCCGTCTGAAAGGGTACAGCACATTGCCCCTCTCTAGTCCCCTACACTTCATCACCTGCTGTTGTTCACCCGTCTGAAAGGGTACAGCACCTTGCCCCTCTCTAGTCCCCTACACTTCATCACCTGCTGTTGTTCACCCGTCTGAAAGGGTACAGCACATTGCCCCTCTCTAGTCCCCTACACTTCATCACCTGCTGTTGTTCACCCGTCTGAAAGGGTACAGCACATTGCCCCTCTCTAGTCCCCTACACTTCATCACCTGCTGTTGTTCACCCGTCTGAAAGGGTACAGCACATTGCCCCTCTCTAGTCCCCTACACTTCATCACCTGCTGTTGTTCACCCGTCTGAAAGGGTACAGCACATTGCCCCTCTCTAGTCCCCTACACTTCATCACCTGCTGTTGTTCACCCGTCTGAAAGGGTACAGCACATTGCCCCTCTCTAGTCCCCTACACTTCATCACCTGCTGTTGTTCACCCGTCTGAAAGGGTACAGCACATTGCCCCTCTCTAGTCCCCTACACTTCATCACCTGCTGTTGTTCACCCGTCTGAAAGGGTACAGCACATTGCCCCTCTCTAGTCCCCTACACTTCATCACCTGCTGTTGTTCACCCGTCTGAAAGGGTACAGCACATTGCCCCTCTCTAGTCCCCTACACTTCATCACCTGCTGTTGTTCACCCGTCTGAAAGGGTACAGCACATTGCCCCTCTCTAGTCCCCTACACTTCATCACCTGCTGTTGTTCACCCGTCTGAAAGGGTACAGCACATTGCCCCTCTCTAGTCCCCTACACTTCATCACCTGCTGTTGTTCACCCGTCTGAAAGGGTACAGCACATTGCCCCTCTCTAGTCCCCTACACTTCATCACCTGCTGTTGTTCACCCGTCTGAAAGGGTACAGCACTTTGCCCCTCTCTAGTCCCCTACACTTCATCACCTGCTGTTGTTCACCCGTCTGAAAGGGTACAGCACTTTGCCCCTCTCTAGTCCCCTACATTTCATCACCTGCTGTTGTTCACCCGTCTGAAAGGGTACAGCACATTGCACTGTTGATGGAGCCATGCCGTTCATCATGGAATTGGGACAAATCTGCACTTTGCTTTGAACCCCCCCCCCCCGGCTCCGCTACACTTCATCACCTACTGCATATTTAACCTGTCTGATGTACTCCATACGTCTATGGTCTGACAGGGTAGAGTACAAACACGCTGCACCATTCCTTTAACCCTAATGTTGTCAAAATCACAACTATAAACAGATCACGATTGATTAAGAATCCTTTCCTACTGACGGCGCAGGTCTAAATGCTCAGTTGTCTTTAGGCTAGTGTTACAGTGGTGTATGATGTACTCTCTGTGTTCCTCCCTGCCTGTCCCTGGCCAGTGGCCACTCACAGCCATACCCGTCCTCCTCCCATGGCCTGCTGTAGCTTGCTAGACTCCTGGGGCTCGCCACTACATTCTTCTGTTATGTGGTTTTCTGCCCTCGTTCAACCCATATATTAATCTGACCTTGATAGAAAGCGGTAAAAGGTATTGATATATACCTGTCTGACAGAATTGGGCTAAAATGGATTGATATATACACAGCAGAATTAGGATCAATTGTAGGGAAATGAACAGTTAAAGAGGGAACTGAAGTGAAATTGAGGCCTATGACTTCCTCACACTGTCAATGCTGATTTTATTACAAGTTGTGATTTTACAGCATCGACAACAACAGAAATAGCGATGACTCCAATCTAACAGCTGATAGGCCTGCGTTAGACCCTACGTCATGTCTATGTTCTTCTGTGCAGCATTTTCTCCCTGCTCCTCAAATCACTAGGGATGAATTTGCCTTTTATTTTCATTGGCCTGGGTGACCAGAAGTCAGATAGAAGCCCGGCCCAATCGGAACATATAAAGTCAGATAATCAGTCAGGAATCTATGAGTGTGAAAGCATCCAAAGTTGTTATTATATTGAGGCGGACTTGGCGGAGTCAGAACTTGTATTCCGTCCAGGGAAAAGCTGCTAATTTGAATGCCTTCTTTTATCAAGAGAATACATTGGACACGCAGAGGGTAATCATCTTTGCCCCCTAACCTTTCTTTTCCTGCCCCCTTTTTCAAGCAATTACAGTGACCCTTTTACAGCCGCCAAAAGATCAAGACGGGAAGGAGGAAAGCAGTAGTCCTGTTGCTCTTGGCTAAGACTTCCAGCCATCAGAGCTTAATATCTGTAATTGTGTTTATATTACGTAACTCTGTTTTGAGAGGCACCTCCTCACCGCCTCTCACATCACACAGCGTCTCTCTGTTCTTAGAAGCCTGTTGCTTTGCCATGCTGGTAGAGTTGGGTTTGGGCACGGTGTCTCCTGACCACAGAAACCAGTGGAATTAAAGGCATGTGTTGCATCCAAAATGGCACCCTACGGAGCCATATGAAGCCCTACGGATCCCTATGAAGCCCTATGAAGCCCTAAGAAGCCCTATGTAGCCCTATGGAGCCCTACAGATCCCTATGGAGCCCTATGAAGCCATATGGAGCCCTATGGAGCCCTATGGATCCCTATGGAGACAAACATCCAGAGGGGAGACAGACTGACAGACAGACAGACATCCAGATGGGAGACAGACAGACAGACATCCAGAGGGGAGACAGACAGACAGACATTTAGAGGGGAGACAGACAGACAGACATCCAGAGGGGAGACAGACAGACAGACAGACAGACAGACAGACAGACAGACAGACAGACAGACAGACAGACAGACAGACAGACAGACAGACAGACAGACAGACAGACAGACAGACAGACAGACAGACAGACAGACAGACAGACAGACAGACAGACAGACAGACAGACAGACAGACAGATATCCAGATGGGAGACAGACAGACAGACATCCAGAGGGGAGACAGACAGACAGACATCCAGATGGGAGACAGCCAGACAGACATCCAGAGGGGAGACAGACAGACAGACAGACATCCAGATGGGAGAAAGACTGACAGACTTCCAGAAGGTAGACTGCCAGAAGGGAGTAGTCGAATTGGAATCTTGCTCTGTGGGTTGCCCTTGGTAGCAAGGTTTTGGTTTTGTGACCATGTCTTGTGCTTCTCTATATTGGAAAAAGTCCAATGCCATTCAAAATAATTAGATAGGAAGGATTTGTTGTTGGTTTGTTTAATTTGCGTGCCTGCTATTTCTCAAAGAGTATTTTCCATTGCTCTTTTTCAAGCTTCTTCGGAAGTTCTAGCTCTGGGACGCGTTCAGCAGGGTACAACTGTGAAGCAATCAGATAGAAATATGTTATGTAGAACAAACATGCCGTCTCTGACATCGTCTCTATTCATGAGATGTTTTATATGCAACGTTTCCACAACGTTTACCTTCTTAAATGTGGCCTGATCCCAGATCAGTTTGTACTGTCTTTCCAACTCCTATGGTCATTGTCAAACAACAGCACAAACAGATCTGAGACCAGGCCATGCTGAACGTGGCCTGCTATCAGAAACATATCAGCTGGTTTGCCTGGCTATGGGAATGTGTTTAATCTGAGTCAAGTGATCGGTGAAAGGTGGAGGCTGTGTTCAAACTATTTAGATTTGAGACCCAACACAGATCACAATCTGACACAATACAAACTGCACCAAGGCAGTAACCCATCACTCCATCTCCTGTAGAATACATTGGGTTCTCGAATCTCCATGGAAACAAATCGTAAGCTGTTAGAGAGAGAAATTATAGACATGGCATTTCATTTGTTAGCTACATACATTTGTCACGTGAATGAGACATGGATTCCCCACGTTAAAAATAAATAAGGCTTTAGAAAAACAGATTTACAGTAAAATAAGTTTCAATAACACAGGACAGGGTCTTTACAACTTTAGAATATATTGAGGCCATCGAACATACAACAGTTTCGTAAGATATGTACAGTAAATAACCCACAAAGTACAGGATGTTCGTTGTTTGTTTGTTGTCAAAATCAGTGTCACAGATCTCTATAGTAACAGCTGACTGCATGGTTCTATTCTGTTGTTTGTAAGAACAGGATGAGAAGCTGCTGATTTATGGAACATTTAACGGGTGTGTTTGGGTGTGTGTCATGAACAGCAGGGCAGATCCTTTAGTTGTAGGCTATGGGAGGCAGGACACACAGCCGTCTATGTAGGTGGCCCTTTACACCAAACAAATGCTGGGAGTTTAGAACCTGTCTCTTCCTCTCTACATCTGGAAGATGACTACCAACAACTTGCTCTGGGTAGAAGTTACCCTCATGTACATTCACAGATCTAGGATCAGTTTATCCTCCATGTATCCTAAACTTTATCATTCGGGGGTGAGTGTCTAGGGGACAACGACAGAGGTCATCCAACTGCATCAACTCCCTCAACCACTAGGTGGTGGTAGGTATCTGCGGTGTTGTGGAAGCTACTATTAAAAATGTAGTTTACCAAGCTACCAATTACATCACAATGGAAGAAGTTAAGATACACTAAAGCTACAATTAAAATAAACATACTTGACCAAAGTTTCTTAGAAAAACTATAGCTTACTTAACTAAAGTTACTTAGAAAAACTATAGCTTACTTAACTAAAGTTACTTAATTAAAAAACTATAGCTTACTTAACTAAAGTTACTTAATTAAAAAACTATAGCTTACTTAACTAAAGTTACTTAGAAAAACTATAGCTTACTTAACTAAAGTTACTTAGGAAAACTATAGCTTACTTAACTAAAGTTACTTAGGAAAACTATAGCTTACTTAACTAAAGTTACTTAGAAAAACTATAGCTTACTTAACTAAAGTTACTTAGAAAAACTATAGCTTACTTAACTAAAGTTACTTAGAAAAACTATAGCTTACTTAACTAAAGTTACTTAGAAAAACTATAGCTTACTTAACTAAAGTTACTTAGGAAAACTATAGCTTACTTAACTAAAGTTACTTAGAAAAACTATAGCTTACTTAACTAAAGTTACTTAGAAAAACTATAGCTTACTTAACTAAAGTTACTTAGAAAAACTATAGCTTACTTAACTAAAGTTACTTAGGAAAACTATAGTTTACTTAACTAAAGTTACTTAATTAAAAAACTATAGCTTACTTAACTAAAGTTACTTAGAAAAACTATAGCTTACTTAACTAAAGTTACTTAGGAAAACTATAGCTTACTTAACTAAAGTTACTTAGAAAAACTATAGCTTACTTAACTAAAGTTACTTAGGAAAACTATAGCTTACTTAACTAAAGTTACTTAATTAAAAAACTATAGCTTACTTAACTAAAGTTACTTAATTAAAAAACTATAGCTTACTTAACTAAAGTTACTTAGAAAAACTATAGCTTACTTAACTAAAGTTACTTAGGAAAACTATAGCTTACTTAACTAAAGTTACTTAGAAAAACTATAGCTTACTTAACTAAAGTTACTTAGAAAAACTATAGCTTACTTAACTAAAGTTACTTAGAAAAACTATAGCTTACTTAACTAAAGTTACTTAGGAAAACTATAGCTTACTTAACTAAAGTTACTTAATTAAAAAACTATAGCTTACTTAACTAAAGTTACTTAGAAAAACTATAGCTTACTTAACTAAAGTTACTTAGGAAAACTATAGCTTACTTAACTAAAGTTACTTAGGAAAACTATAGCTTACTTAACTAAAGTTACTTAGAAAAACTATAGCTTACTTAACTAAAGTTACTTAGGAAAACTATAGCTTACTTAACTAAAGTTACTTAGAAAAACTATAGCTTACTTAACTAAAGTTACTTAGAAAAACTATAGCTTACTTAACTAAAGTTACTTAGAAAAACTATAGCTTACTTAACTAAAGTTACTTAGAAAAACTATAGCTTATTTCACTAGAGTTACTTAGAAAAACTAAAGCTTACTTAACTAAAGTTACTTAGAAAAACTATAGCTTATTTCACTAGAGTTAGTTTGGAAAATGTGGTTCACTACATACAAACTACTTCCTGAAAAAATGATTATATGTAAATCAGAAATGTTATCGACGACAAATTGCAAGAACATGTCACTTTGAGGTCATATGTTAACATAATTGTGTGTCATTTAGCATATTAAAAACACAAACTATGTTTCAAGTCATAATTAGGCAGTTCTGATGGCTATAACGAAAGGAAATGATTGCCTACACTATTAGAAAAAAAGAGTTTCAAAAGGATGCTTCGACTGTCCCCATATGAAAAATGAGTGTGTAGTTCCAGTAGTTAGCTACACCACTACATAGTAAAACCTTTATTAACTACTGATAACACCATCTAGATTTGAATATAGTTCAAATAATAACAAGCTACTGTAAAATGTAGTTTAATTACTAGTTGAACTACATATAGTTCTCTACCCCCCAACACTGTGCATCTACTCCCCAACACTGTGCATCTACTCCCCAACACTACATCTACTCCCCAACACTACATCTACTCCCCAACACTGTCCATCTACTCCCCAACACTGTCCATCTACTCCCCAACACTGTGCATCTACACCCCAACACTGTGCATCTACTCCCCAACACTACATCTACTCCCCAACACTGTCCATCTACTCCCCAACACTGTGCATCTACTCCCCAACACTGTGCATCTACTCCCCAACACTACATCTACTCCCCAACACTGTGCATCTACACCCCAACACTGTGCATCTACACCCCAACACTGCATCTACTCCCCAACACTGTCCATCTACTCCCCAACACTGTCCATCTACTCCCCAACACTGTCCATCTACTCCCCAACACTGTGTATCTACTCCCCAACACTACATCTACCCCCCCCAACACTGTGCATCTACTCCCCAACACTGTGCATCTACTCCCCAACACTGTCCATCTACTCCCCAACACTGTCCATCTACACCCCAACACTGTGCATCTACACCCCAACACTGTGCATCTAATCCCCAACACTGTCCATCTACTCCCCAACACTGTCCATCTAATCCCCAACACTGTCCATCTACTCCCCAACACTGTCCATCTACACCCCAACACTGTGCATCTACACCCCAACACTGTGCATCTAATCCCCAACACTGTGCATCTACTCCCCAACACTGTGCATCTAATCCCCAACACTGTCCATCTACTCCCCAACACTGTCCATCTACACCCCAACACTGTGCATCTACACCCCAACACTGTCCATCTACTCCCCAAAACTGTGCATCTACTCCCCAACACTACATCTACTCCCCAACACTGTCCATCTACTCCCCAACACTGTGCATCTACTCCCCAACACTACATCTACACCCCAACACTGTGCATCTACCCCCCAACACTGTGCATCTACCCCCCCAACACTGTGCATCTACTCCCCAACACTGTGCATCTACCCCCCAACACTGTATCTACTCCCCAACACTACATCTACCCCCCAACACTGTGCATCTACTCCCCAACACTGTCCATCTACTCCCCAATACTGTGCATCTACTCCCCAACACTGTGCATCTACTCCCCAACACTGTCCATCTACTCCCCAACATTGTGCATCTACCACCCAAAACTGTGCATCTACTTCCCAACATTGTGCATCTACCCCCCAACACTGTCCATCTACTCCCCAACATTGTGCATCTACCACCCAAAACTGTGCATCTACTCCCCAACACTGTGCATCTACTCCCCAACACTGTCCATCTACTCCCCAACACTGTCCATCTACCCCCCAACACTGTCCATCTACTCCCCAACATTGTGCATCTACCACCCAAAACTGTGCATCTACTCCCCAACACTACATCTACTCCCCAACACTGTCCATCTACACCCCAACACTGTGCATCTACCCCCCAACACTGTGCACCTACCCCCCAACACTGTGCATCTACCCCCCCAACACTGTGCATCTACCCCCCCCAACACTGTCCATCTACTCCCCAAAACTGTGCATCTACTCCCCAACACTACATCTACTCCCCAACACTGTCCATCTACTCCCCAACACTGTGCATCTACTCCCCAACACTACATCTACACCCCAACACTGTGCATCTACCCCCCAACACTGTGCATCTACTCCCCAATACTGTGCATCTACTCCCCAACACTGTCCATCTACTCCCCAACACTGTCCATCTACACCCCAACACTGTGCATCTACACCCCAACACTGTGCATCTAATCCCCAACACTGTCCATCTACTCCCCAACACTGTCCATCTAATCCCCAACACTGTCCATCTACTCCCCAACACTGTCCATCTACACCCCAACACTGTGCATCTACACCCCACCACTGTGCATCTAATCCCCAACACTGTGCATCTACTCCCCAACACTGTGCATCTAATCCCCAACACTGTCCATCTACTCCCCAACACTGTCCATCTACACCCCAACACTGTGCATCTACACCCCAACACTGTCCATCTACTCCCCAAAACTGTGCATCTACTCCCCAACACTACATCTACTCCCCAACACTGTCCATCTACTCCCCAACACTGTGCATCTACTCCCCAACACTACATCTACACCCCAACACTGTGCATCTACCCCCCAACACTGTGCATCTACCCCCCCAACACTGTGCATCTACTCCCCAACACTGTGCATCTACCCCCCAACACTGTATCTACTCCCCAACACTACATCTACCCCCCAACACTGTGCATCTACTCCCCAACACTGTCCATCTACTCCCCAATACTGTGCATCTACTCCCCAACACTGTGCATCTACTCCCCAACACTGTCCATCTACTCCCCAACATTGTGCATCTACCACCCAAAACTGTGCATCTACTTCCCAACATTGTGCATCTACCCCCCAACACTGTCCATCTACTCCCCAACATTGTGCATCTACCACCCAAAACTGTGCATCTACTCCCCAACATTGTGCATCTACTCCCCAACACTGTCCATCTACTCCCCAACACTGTCCATCTACCCCCCAACACTGTCCATCTACTCCCCAACATTGTGCATCTACCACCCAAAACTGTGCATCTACTCCCCAACACTACATCTACTCCCCAACACTGTCCATCTACACCCCAACACTGTGCATCTACCCCCCAACACTGTGCACCTACCCCCCAACACTGTGCATCTACCCCCCCAACACTGTGCATCTACCCCCCCCAACACTGTCCATCTACTCCCCAACACTACATCTAACACCCAACATTGCGCATCTACCCCCCAACACTGTGCATCTACCCCCCAACACTGTCCATCTACTCCCCAACACTGTATCTACTCCCCGACACTGAATCTACTCCCCAACACTGAATCTACTCCCCAACACTGTGCATCTACCCCCCAACACTGTCCATCTGCTCCCCAACACTGAATCTACTCCCCAACACTGTGCATCTACCCCCAAACACTGAATCTGCTCCCCAACACTGTCCATCTGCTCCCCAACACTGAATCTACTCCCCAACACTGTATCTACTCCCCAACACTGTGCATCTGCTCCTCAACACTGTGCATCTAATCCCCAACACTGTCCATCTACTCCCCAACACTGTCCATCTACACCCCAACACTGTGCATCTACACCCCAACACTGTCCATCTACTCCCCAAAACTGTGCATCTACTCCCCAACACTACATCTACTCCCCAACACTGTCCATCTACTCCCCAACACTGTGCATCTACTCCCCAACACTACATCTACACCCCAACACTGTGCATCTACCCCCCAACACTGTGCATCTACCCCCCCAACACTGTGCATCTACTCCCCAACACTGTGCATCTACCCCCCAACACTGTATCTACTCCCCAACACTACATCTACCCCCCAACACTGTGCATCTACTCCCCAACACTGTCCATCTACTCCCCAATACTGTGCATCTACTCCCCAACACTGTGCATCTACTCCCCAACACTGTCCATCTACTCCCCAACATTGTGCATCTACTCCCCAACACTACATCTACTCCCCAACACTGTCCATCTACTCCCCAACACTGTGCATCTACTCCCCAACACTACATCTACACCCCAACACTGTGCATCTACCCCCCAACACTGTGCATCTACCCCCCCAACACTGTGCATCTACTCCCCAACACTGTGCATCTACCCCCCAACACTGTATCTACTCCCCAACACTACATCTACCCCCCAACACTGTGCATCTACTCCCCAACACTGTCCATCTACTCCCCAATACTGTGCATCTACACCCCAACACTGTCCATCTACTCCCCAAAACTGTGCATCTACTCCCCAACACTACATCTACTCCCCAACACTGTCCATCTACTCCCCAACACTGTGCATCTACTCCCCAACACTACATCTACCCCCCAACACTGTGCATCTACTCCCCAACACTGTGCATCTACTCCCCAACACTGTCCATCTACTCCCCAACACTGTCCATCTACACCCCAACACTGTGCATCTACACCCCAACACTGTGCATCTAATCCCCAACACTGTCCATCTACTCCCCAACACTGTCCATCTAATCCCCAACACTGTCCATCTACTCCCCAACACTGTCCATCTACACCCCAACACTGTGCATCTACACCCCAACACTGTGCATCTAATCCCCAACACTGTGCATCTACTCCCCAACACTGTGCATCTAATCCCCAACACTGTCCATCTACTCCCCAACACTGTCCATCTACACCCCAACACTGTGCATCTACACCCCAACACTGTCCATCTACTCCCCAAAACTGTGCATCTACTCCCCAACACTACATCTACTCCCCAACACTGTCCATCTACTCCCCAACACTGTGCATCTACTCCCCAACACTACATCTACACCCCAACACTGTGCATCTACCCCCCAACACTGTGCATCTACCCCCCCAACACTGTGCATCTACTCCCCAACACTGTGCATCTACCCCCCAACACTGTATCTACTCCCCAACACTACATCTACCCCCCAACACTGTGCATCTACTCCCCAACACTGTCCATCTACTCCCCAATACTGTGCATCTACTCCCCAACACTGTGCATCTACTCCCCAACACTGTCCATCTACTCCCCAACATTGTGCATCTACCACCCAAAACTGTGCATCTACTCCCCAACATTGTGCATCTACTCCCCAACACTGTCGATCTACTCCCCAACACTGTCCATCTACCCCCCAACACTGTCCATCTACTCCCCAACATTGTGCATCTACCACCCAAAACTGTGCATCTACTCCCCAACACTACATCTACTCCCCAACACTGTCCATCTACACCCCAACACTGTGCATCTACCCCCCAACACTGTGCACCTACCCCCCAACACTGTGCATCTACCCCCCCAACACTGTGCATCTACCCCCCCCAACACTGTCCATCTACTCCCCAACACTACATCTAACACCCAACATTGCGCATCTACCCCCCAACACTGTGCATCTACCCCCCAACACTGTCCATCTACTCCCCAACACTGTATCTACTCCCCGACACTGAATCTACTCCCCAACACTGAATCTACTCCCCAACACTGTGCATCTACCCCCCAACACTGTCCATCTGCTCCCCAACACTGAATCTACTCCCCAACACTGTGCATCTACCCCCAAACACTGAATCTGCTCCCCAACACTGTCCATTTGCTCCCCAACACTGAATCTACTCCCCAACACTGTATCTACTCCCCAACACTGTGCATCTGCTCCTCAACACTGTGCATCTACTCCCCAGCACTGTCCATCTACTCCCCAACACTGTATCTACTCCCCAACACTGTGCATCTACTCCCCAACACTGTGCATCTACTCCCCAACACTGTATCTACTCCCCAACACTGTATCTACTCCCCAACACTGTGCATCTACTCCCCAGCACTGTCCATCTACTCCCCAACACTGTCCATCTGCTCCCCAACACTGTGCATCTAATCTCCAACACTGTGCTTCTACTCCCCAACACTGCATCTACTCCCCAACACTGCATCTAATCCCCAACACTGCATCTACTCCCCAACACTAGATCTAATCCCCAACACTGTGCATCTAATCCCAACATTGTGCATCTACTCCCCAACACTGTGCATCTAATCCCCAACACTGTGCTTCTACTCCCCAACACTGTGCATCTAATCCCAACACTGTGCATCTAATCCCAACACTGTACATCTAATCCCCAACACAGTGCATCTACTCCCCAACACAGTGCATCTACTCCCCAACACTGTGCATCTACTCCCCAACACTGTGCATCTACTCCCCAACACTGTGCATCTACTACCCAACACTGTGCATCTAATCCCAACACTGTGCATCTAATCCCCAACACAGTGCATCTACTCCCCAACACAGTGCATCTACTCCCCAACACTGTGCATCTACTACCCAACACTGTGCATCTAATCCCAACACTGTGCATCTAATCCCAACACTGTGCATCTAATCCCCAACACTGTGCATCTAATCCCCAACACAGTGCATCTAATCCCCAACACAGTGCATCTAATCCCCAACACAGTGCATCTAATCCCCAACACAGTGCATCTACTCCCCAACACTGGCTTCTGTCTGTGCGTCTTAATACGATGGATGTGTGTAACAATGGCTGAGTCTATCTTCACTGCCTAGAGGTTTGACTGAGTGTTTACAGCAACACAGGGCTGCCAGGTCATTTTAGGAGCTATAGTCTAACTGTAGGACTGCCAGGTCCTCTATAGAGCTATAGTCTAACTGTAGGACTGCCAGGTCCTCTATAGAGCTATAGTCTAACTGTAGGACTGCCAGGTCCTCTATAGAGTTATAGTCTAACTGTAGGACTGCCAGGTCATCTTCAGAGCTATAGTCTAACTGCCAGGACTGCCAGGTCCTCTATAGTTATTGTCACGCCCTGACCTTAGAGAGCTTTTTTATGTCTCTAGTTGGTTTGGTCAGGGTGTGAGTTGGGGTGTGAGTTGGGGTGGGCATTCTATGTTTTGTTTTCTATGTTTCATTATTTCTATGTTTTGGCCGGGTATGGTTCTCAATCAGGGACAGCTGTCTATCGTTGTCTCTGATTGGGAATCATACCTAGGTAGCCCTTTTTCCCTCCTTTCAGTGTGGGTAGCTATCTTTGTTAGTGGCACTTTGCCCTGTACGCTTCACCGTTGTTTTTTGTTTGTTGTTTTGTTGGCGACATTTTAAATAAGAAGAGAAATGTACGCTCACCACGCTGCACCTTGGTCCACTTATTTCAACGGCCGTGACAGTTATAGTCTAACTGTAGGACTGCCAGGTCCTCTATAGAGCTATAGTCTAACTGTAGGACTGCCAGGTCCTCTATAGAGTTATAGTCCAACTGTAGGACAACCAGGTCCTCTATAGAGTTATAGTCCAACTGTAGGACAACCAGGTCTTCTATAGAGTTATAGTCTAACTGTAGGACTGCCAGGTCCTCTATAGAGTTATAGTCCAACTGTAGGACAACCAGGTCGTCTATAGAGTTATAGTCTAACTGTAGGACTGCCAGGTCCTCTATAGAGCTATAGTCCAACTGTAGGACAACCAGGTCTTCTATAGAGTTATAGTCTAACTGTAGGACTGCCAGGTCCTCTATAGAGGTATAGTCCAACTGTAGGACAACCAGGTCCTCTATAGAGTTATAGTCCAACTGTAGGACTGCCAGGTCCTCTCCTCTATAGAGTTATAGTCTAACTGTTGGACTGCCAGGTCATCTATAGAGCTATAGTCCAACTGTAGGACAACCAGGTCCTCTATAGAGCTATAGTCCAACTGTAGGACTGCCAGGTCCTCTCCTCTATAGAGTTATAGTCTAACTGTAGGACTGCCAGGTCCTCTATAGAGCTATAGTTCAACTGTAGGACTGCCAGGTCTTCTATAGAGCTATAGTCCAACTGTAGGACTGCCAGGTCCTCTCCTCTATAGAGCTATAGTCTAACTGTAGGACTGCCAGGTCCTCTATAGAGCTATAGTTCAACTGTAGGACTGCCAGGTCTTCTATAGAGTTATAGTCCAACTGTAGGACTGCCAGGTCCTCTATAGAGCTATAGTCCAACTGTAGGACTGCCAGGTCCTCTATAGAGCTATAGTCCAACTGTAGGACTGCCAGGTACTCTATAGAGCTATAGTCTAACTGTAGGACTGCCAGGTCCTCTATATAGTTATAGTCTAACTGTAGGACTGCCAGGTCCTCTATAGAGTTATAGTCCAACTGTAGGACAACCAGATCCTCTATATAGTTATAGTCCAACTGTAGGACAACCAGGTCCTCTATAGAGCTATAGTCTAACTGTAGGACAACCAGGTCCTCTATAGAGTTATAGTCCAACTGTAGGACAACCAGGTCCTCTATAGAGCTATAGTCTAACTGTAGGACTGCCAGGTCTTCTATAGAGCTATAGTCCAACTGTAGGACTGCCAGGTCCTCTATAGAGCTATAGTCTAACTGTAGGGCTGCCAGGTCTTCTATGGAGCTATAGTCTAACTGTAGGACTGCCAGGTCTTCTATAGAGCTATAGTCTAACTGTAGGACTGCCAGGTCCTCTATAGAGCTATAGTCCAACTGTAGGACTGCCAGGCCCTCTCCTCTATAGAGTTATAGTCTAACTGTAGGACTGCCAGGTCATCTTCAGAGCTATAGTCCAACTGTAGGACTGCCAGGTCTTCTATAGAGCTATAGTCCAACTGTAGGACTGCCAGGTCCTCTCCTCTATAGAGTTATAGTCTAACTGTAGGACAACCAGGTCCTCTATAGAGCTATAGTCCAACTGTAGGACAACCAGGTCCTCTCCTCTATAGAGTTATAGTCTAACTGTAGGACTACCAGGTCATCTTCAGAGCTATAGTCTAACTGTAGGACTGCCAGGTCCTCTATAGAGCTATAGTCTAACTGTAGGACTGCCAGGTCCTCTATAGAGTTATAGTCCAACTGTAGGACAACCAGATCCTCTATATAGTTATAGTCCAACTGTAGGACAACCAGGTCCTCTATAGAGCTATAGTCTAACTGTAGGACAACCAGGTCCTCTATAGAGTTATAGTCCAACTGTAGGACAACCAGGTCCTCTATAGAGCTATAGTCTAACTGTAGGACTGCCAGGTCTTCTATAGAGCTATAGTCCAACTGTAGGACTGCCAGGTCCTCTATAGAGCTATAGTCTAACTGTAGGGCTGCCAGGTCTTCTATAGAGCTATAGTCTAACTGTAGGACTGCCAGGTCTTCTATAGAGCTATAGTCTAACTGTAGGACTGCCAGGTCCTCTATAGAGCTATAGTCCAACTGTAGGACTACCATGCCCTCTCCTCTATAGAGTTATAGTCTAACTGTAGGACTGCCAGGTCATCTTCAGAGCTATAGTCCAACTGTAGGACTGACAGGTCTTCTATAGAGCTATAGTCCAACTGTAGGACTGCCAGGTCCTCTCCTCTATAGAGTTATAGTCTAACTGTAGGACAACCAGGTCCTCTATAGAGCTATAGTCCAACTGTAGGACAACCAGGTCCTCTCCTCTATAGAGTTATAGTCTAACTGTAGGACTACCAGGTCATCTTCAGAGCTATAGTCTAACTGTAGGACTGCCAGGTCCTCTATAGAGCTATAGTCTAACTGTAGGACTGCCAGGTCCTCTATAGAGCTATAGTCCAACTGTAGGACTGCCAGGTCCTCTCCTCTATAGAGTTATAGTCTAACTGTAGGACTGCCAGGTCCTCTATAGAGGTATAGTCCAACTGTAGGACTGCCAGGTCCTCTATAGAGCTATAGTCTAACTGTAGGACTGCCAGGTCCTCTATAGAGTTATAGTCCAACTGTAGGACTGCCAGGTCCTCTATAGAGCTATAGTCCAACTGTAGGACTGCCAGGTCCTCTATAGAGTTATAGTCCAACTGTAGGACTGCCAGGTCCTCTATAGAGCTATAGTCCAACTGTAGGACTGCCAGGTCATCTATAGAGCTATAGTCTAACTGTAGGACTGCCAGGTCATCTATAGAGCTATAGTCTAACTGTAGGACTGCCAGGTCCTCTATAGAGCTATAGTCTAACTGTAGGACAACCAGATCCTCTATATAGTTATAGTCTAACTGTAGGACTGCCAGGTCCTCTATAGAGTTATAGTCCAACTGTAGGACAACCAGGTCCTCTATATAGTTATAGTCTAACTGTAGGACTGCCAGGTCCTCTATAGAGCTATAGTCCAACTGTAGGACTGCCAGGTCCTCTATAGAGCTATAGTCTAACTGTAGGACAACCAGGTCCTCTATAGAGTTATAGTCTAACTGTAGGACTGCCAGGTCCTCTATAGAGCTATAGTCTAACTGTAGGACTGCCAGGTCCTCTATAGAGCTATAGTCTAACTGTAGGACTGCCAGGTCCTCTATAGAGCTATAGTCCAACTGTAGGACTGCCAGGTCCTCTCCTCTATAGAGTTATAGTCTAACTGTAGGACTGCCAGGTCATCTTCAGAGCTATAGTCTAACTGTAGGACTGCCAGGTCTTCTATAAGGCTATAGTCTAACTGTAGGACTGCCAGGTCTTCTATAGAGCTATAGTCTAACTGTAGGACTGCCAGGTCCTCTCCTCTATAGAGCTATAGTCCAACTGTAGGACTACCAGGTCCTCTATAGAGCTATAGTCCAACTGTAGGACTGCCAGGTCCTCTCCTCTATAGAGTTATAGTCCAACTGTAGGACAACCAGCTCCTCTATAGAGCTATAGTCTAACTGTAGGACAACCAGGTCCTCTATAGAGCTATAGTCTAACTGTAGGACAACCAGGTCCTCTATAGAGCTATAGTCCAACTCTAGGACAACCAGGTCCTCTATAGAGCTATAGTCTAACTGTAGGACTGCCAGGTCCTCTATATAGTTATAGTCTAACTGTAGGACTTGTAATGACTTGTTTATTTACTGTGTCTGTGTATTTACATGTACCATATCAATGTGAAAAAATGTATCATATTTGACAGTGATATTTTAAACAAATATTAGGCTCAGAGAAGAGAGAGATCATTACCTCAGGCCACCACGTAGTCTGATTGGGAACGGGGTACTAATGTTTATTAGTATCATTCCCCAACCAGGTCAAAGGTCAAAGGTCAAGGAGCTGCCACTTCTTCAATTAACGTGACCGTAACATGAAAACATGACCCTTGGCCTTCCTTTCCAAGTGATAACTCTAGAACCTGACCTCAGTCACGCTGTAACAAACACACTGGCCCTAAACTGTCCTGATAATCTCTGACCTTTCACCTCGGTTGCCTTGCATCACTCAAGTCTCCTCTGATTTCAATGAGTTCTGTATTACTGAGTCTTTACCGGGACCAGGAGTTTTTCCTGAATATTTGAATTGACCAGGAAAAACTATTGGCCCTAGGTACATTAAAGCCTCCTGGCATTATTCAGGACTCTGAGTAATAGATTCCAGAGCCTTATCTTCATCTTTTATATAATATTCTAAATAAATACTGGAAATAACATTATTCTTGTCACATGGATTAAAGCTGAAGAGACGAAGCAGGTACGGGGAGTAAAACATTTAATAAATAACGGACGTGGAACGAGACAGGAACAGCGTCAGCAAACGAGTAACACAAATAAAAACAATCAATGCAGCAGCGGGGAACTGACAAATATAGGGGAGCTAATAAACAGACGATGAGAGTCCAGGTGAGTCCAATATCGCTGATGCGTGTGACGAGGGAAGGCAGGTGTGCGTAATGGATGATAGGAGTGCGTGATGCAGGGCAGGCTGGCGCCCTCAAGCGCCACCGAGGGGGCGGGGGTAGACGTGACACTTCTAAGCTAATGAAGAGTGAAGCGCTATTAATTAACAGTTGTCTCACGTCCCGCCAATGAAAACACTAAATGCACCATCACGGCACGTGCAATGGCCAGATGATGGAAATGCACGCTCGGCGATAAAAACATATTTCTTTTGGAACAGGCTTGAACACCATGTTGCCTCTCTCTCTCTCTCTCTCTCTCTCCCCCTCTTGCTGTCTCTCTGCCGCTCTCTCTCTCTCCATCTCTCGCTCTCTCTCTCTCTCCATCTCTCGCTCTCTCTCTCTCCATCTCTCTCTCTCTCTCTCCATCTCTCGCTCTCTCTCTCTGCCGCTCTCTCTCTACCCCTCTCGCTCTCACTCTCTCTGCCTCTCTCTCCATCTCTCGTTATCTAGCCCTCTCGATCTCTCTTTAACTCTCTTTGCCTCTCTCTCTCTCCCTCTCCATCTCTCGCTCTCTCTTTGCCTCTCTCTATCTACCCCTCTCCCTCTCTCTCTCACCCTCTCCGTCTCGCTCTCTCTAGCTGTCTCTCTCCATCTCTCTCTCTCTCTCTCTCTCTCTCTCTCTCTCTCTCTCTCTCTCTCTCTCTGCCGCTCTCTTTCTACCCCTCTCGCTCTCACTCTCTCTGCCTTTCTCTCCATCTCTCGTTCTCTCTCTATCTACCCCTCTCGATCTCTCTTTCGCTCTCTCTGCCTCTCTCTCTCTCTCTCTTCATCTCTCTCTGTCTCTCTCCCTCTCCCTCTCCCTCTCCCTCTCCCTCTCCATCTCTTGCTCTCTCTCTGCCACTCTCTGTCTTTCTCTCTCTGCCTCTCTCTCTCTCTTCATCTCTTCCTGTCTCTCTCCATCTCTCTTTCTCCCTCTCCCTCTCCATCTCGTGCTCTCTCTCTGCCACTCTCTGTCTCACGCTCTTTCTCTCTTCATCTCTCCCTCGCTCTCCATCTCTCTCTCTCTCCATCTCTCCATCTCTCTCTCCCTCTCCATCTCATATTGTCTCTCTGCCACTCTCTCTCTTACCCTCTCACTCTCTCTCTCTCTCTCGGGAACTATGAGGGCCTCATATTGTCTCTCTGCCACTCTCTCTCAACCCCTCTTGCTCTCTCTTGCTCTCTCGCTCTCTCTGTCTCTCCATCTCTCTCTCTCTCTCTAATCAAGCCTACTACTGTTGACTAGCCTCTCATTTAGTTCGTTGTTGGTAATCAATCCTACTACGGTTGTGTCGTCTGCAAACTTGTTAATTGAGTTGAAGTCGTGCATGGCCATTCAGTCATGGGTGAACAGGGAGTACAGGAGGGGGCTGAGCACGCACCCTTGTGGAGCCCCAATGTTGAGGATCAGCAAAGTGATGTTGTTTCCTACCTTCACCACGTGGGGGCAGCCCGTCAGGAAGTCCAGGACCCACAGGGTGAGGTTGAGACCCATGGTCTCCAGCTTGATGATGAGATTGGAGGGTACTATGGTGTTGAACGCTGAGCTGTAGACAATGAACAGCATTCTTATATAGGTATTCCTCTCATACTGCATTCTATACTATTCTACTGTATCTTAGTCTTTGCTGCTCTGAGATTGCTCGTCTATATATTTCTATATTCTTAATTCCATTCTTTTACTTAGATTTGTGTGTATTTGTCACGCCCTGACCATAGATTGCTTTGTATGTTTCTATGTTTTGTTTGGTCAGGGTGTGATGTGGGTGGGCAGTCTATGTTGTATGTCTAGGTTGTCTGTTTCTATGTGTTTGGCCTAGTATGGTTCTCAATCAGAGGCAGGTGTCAGTCGTTGTCTCTGATTGGGAGCCATATTAAGGTAGCCTGTTTTTCCTTTGTGTTTTGTGGGTGGTTGTTTCCTGTGTCTGTGTTTTCATCATACGGGACTGTTTCGTTTTCGTTTTGTATTTCACGTTGTTATTTTGTTTCTTAGTGTTCAGTTAATAAATTGAATATGGACACTTACCACGCTGCGCATTGGTCCTCCTCTTCGCATCACTACGACGATCGTTACAGTATTGGGTATATGTTGTGAAATTGTTAGATATTATTTGTTAGTTATTGCTGCACTGTCGGAACTAGAAGCACAAGCATTTCGCTACATTCGCATTAACTTAATTCAACCAATAATGCAGAGAGTTTTGATCAGATGTTGTCCTCTCTGTTTTCCACTGCTTCCCCAGCTACTGCTGCTGTATCAGATCCATCACAGAGTTCGCTCGCTCCTTGGAATGTGAGCATATTATCACTGAAACCCTGAGAGAACAGAGAGAACATTAGCTACCATACAATCACTGGCTCAACTCACATCTGCTCAACATTTATACATCTTGTTATGTTTCTTGGCTGTTCCAATGCTGAGACCCAAAAAAATAAACTAAATAGCAAATCGTGTATTCCTACCTGCCAATTTTACTGAGCTCCTGGTCTACATGATCGACTGCCTTGATAAAATCATACATCATCTATCAGAGTCTATTACCTTCGATAAGCCCGATAAATGAAAGAGTCTGGACTGGTTTTTAATTACCTTGAAAACTATGGATACCCCCCCACCCCACCCCACCCCCCTCTCAGGGCAGAGATGATCAAAACATATCCTCTAAGACGGAAGGGTGTTTGCCTCACTTCTCTGAGATAGGGGTCAAGAAGTGATCGCTCCTATTCCAATTAAGCGATGCATTCATAATGAATAGTGGATTTGAAGTTCCTAAACCACTTTGCTATTCCCGGGAGAATAATTACAGCTCTTATCATAATTGCCATTTCTACATGACCTGCTGTGTGTTACCGCCATTCTCACTGTCTTATCTTAGCGGTGACAGTCATGAGTCACAGGCAGCCAGAGAGTGTTGGACTCAGATTTATCACAGCGGTTTTCATTTCACAGCGGACATCCTGTGACTGGGCCCGGGTACTGTGACTGGGCCCGGGTACTGTGACTGGGCTCGGGTAGTGTGACTGGGCCCGGGTACTGTGACTGGGACGGGTACTGTGACTGGGCCCGGGTAGTGTGACTGGGCCCGGGTAGTGTGACTGGGCCCGGGTAGTGTGACTGGGCTCGGGTACTGTGACTGGGCTCGGGTACTGTGACTGGGCCCGGGTACTGTGACTGGGCCCGGGTAGTGTGACTGGGCCCGGGTAGTGTGACTGGGCCCGGGTAGTGTGACTGGGCTCGGGTACTGTGACTGGGCTCGGGTACTGTGACTGGGCCCGGGTACTGTGACTGGGCCCGGGTAGTGTGACTGTGCCCGGGTAGTGTGACTGGGCCCGGGTAGTGTGACTGGGCCCGGGTAGTGTGACTGGGCTCGGGTACTGTGACTGGGCTCGGGTACTGTGACTGGGCTCGGGTACTGTGACTGGGCCCGGGTGGTGTGACTGTGGTCCTCTTTTTGATACCACGTTCCTCTCTGCCTACTCAGCCCCACGGGGATTCTTATCGAAAAGAATGAAAGCTACATTAAGGGGTCAATGAAATGAAATGAACTCAAATCTGTGAGACCTCAGTGGGTGGAAACACAGGGAAGTCTGTCTGCAATGGAATGTGCAAAAAAAAGTGAAGATACCAGTGTGCAGGAGTTTCTCTTGCAACGGCATGGGAGGGGAGGTGCCAGCCAATCTACACTCAGTACTGACTAGTGTGTTGGTGACAATCTTGAGAAAACGACATGACATAGTATCAGATCAGGGCTGGCCCTAGCTTTTTGGGGTCCCTAAATGAGATTTGGTTTGGGGACCACCCACCTCATGGGTAAAACATGTTAGTGAACTTTTGACGGCAAAGAGAAAATAATGAAGTGTCAAAGTTAATGTGATGCAGAAAATGTAATTGGTTTTAAAACTAATTTCATGCAATTCTTCAAATTGTGCCGTTGGGCTGACAGAACATTTTGCAGTTTTAAAGCTAATTTCCTGCAATTCTACACATTTTACCATGACTTATGCCATGTTCATATGATATCTGAGTGAGAGTGACTAACAAAATCAGTGGGGACCCCTGGAGATCAGGGCGCCTGGGCACATGCCCTGCGTGCCTGGTCAAAAGTCGACCATGATTACTACATGGTTTAGATAGCCGACTAGACTCATTTACACATTCTGTAAACATTTGCTGACATGGGCTAATTTGAGTAACTGTCAGTGACTGACATACAGTTGAAGTCGGAAGTTTACAAACACTTAGCCATTAAAACTAATTTTTCAACCACTCCACAATTTTCTTGTTAACAAACTGTCGTTTTGGGAAGTCGGTTAGGACATCTACTTTGTGCATGACACAAGTAATTTTCCCAACAATTGTTTACAGACAGATTATTTCACTTATAATTCACTATACCACAATTCCAGTGGGACAGAAGTTTACATACACTAAGTTGACTGTGCCTTTAAAACAGCTTGGGAAATTCCAGAAATCGATGTCATGGCTTTAGAAGCTCCTGATAGGCTAATTGACATAATTTGAGTCAATTGGAGGTGTACCTGTGGATGTATTTCAAGGCCTACCTTCAAACTCAGTGCCTCTTTGCTTGACATCTTGGGAAAATCAAAAGAAATCATCCAAGACCCCAGAAAAAAAATTGTAGACCTCCACAAGTCTGGTTCATCCATGGGAGCAATTTCCAAACACCTGAAGGTACCACGTTCATCTGTACAAACAATAGTACGCAAGTATAAACACCATGGGACCACACAGCTGTCATACTGCTCAGGAAGGAGACGCGTTCCGTCTCCTAGAGATTAACGTACTTTGGTGCGAAAAGTGCAAATCAATCCCAGAACAGCAGCAAAGGACTTTGTGAAGATGCTGGAGGAAACAGGTACAAAAGTATCTATAGCCACAGTAAAACGAGTCCCATATCGACATAACCTGAAAGGCCGCTCAGCAAGGAAGAAGCCACTGCTCCAAAACTGCCATAAAAAAATCCAGACTACGGTTTGCAACTGCACATTGGGACAAAGATCATACTTTTTGGAGAAATGTCCTCTGGTCTGATGAAACAAAAATAGAACTGTTTGGCCCTAATGACCGTCGTTATGTTTGGAGGAAAAAGGGAGATGTTTGCAAGCCGAAGAACAACATCCCAAACGTGAAGCATGGGGGTGGCAGTATCATGTTGTGGGGGTGCTTTGCTGCAGGAGGGACTGGTGCACTTCACAAAATAGATGGCATCATGAGGGATGAAAATGATGTGGACATATTGAAGCAACATCTCAAGACATCAATCAGGAACTTAAAGCTTGGTCGCAAATGGGTCTTCCAAATGGACAATGACCCCAAGCATACTTCCAAAGTTGTGGCAAAATGGCTTAAGGACAACAAAGTCAAGGTATTGGAGTGGCCATCACAACGCTCTGACCTCAATCCTGTAGAAAATTTGTGGGCAGAACGGAAAAAGCGTGTGCGAGCAAGGAGGCCTACAAATGTGACTCAGTTACACCAGCTCTGTCAGGAGGAATGGGCCAAAATTCACCCAAGTTATTGTGGGAAGGTTGTGGAAGAGTACCCAAAACATTTGACTCAAGTTAAACAATGTAAAGGCAATGCTACCAAATACTAATTGAGTGTATGTAACCTTCTGACCCACTGGGAATGTGATGAAGGAAATTAAACCTGAAATAAATAATTCTCTCTCTACTATTATTCTGACATTTCACATTCTTAAAATAAAGTGGTGATCCTAGCTGACCTAAGACAGGACATTTTTCCTAGGATTAGATGTCAGGAATTGTGAAAAACTGAGTTTAAATGTATTTGGCTAAAGTGTATGTAATCTTCTGACTTCAACTGTATATTGCCTTATTCTGTAGTAGGACTATTGGCCCTTAGAGCAGGATTTTAAATAAACAAGTGAAGTCAACTTTAGAAGCTTTTTTTAAACCTTGAATACACTGCAAGTTTGCATTTCTTGCAATAACATGGTGATCAAATTAACATTCTACGTTTGCATATCTCTGAGTTAAATCTTCTCTTTGAATATCTGGTCCTGGTATCTCTCTCAGACCATATAGACTCATTCAGTGACCTGCGCGAGAGCCTGGGGGCCTTAGCCAACAGAGTCAGGAAGTCAAATAAACAGTTCTTTGAGTTCAGTAAATCCCAGACAGACAGGAGAGATTAAGACTGCGGACGTTAGAAGGAGTTGAGGCGAGAGCCTTTGAAAATTCCTCTTCACCGGCTTCCTCTTCACCGGCTTCCTCTTTATCGGCTTCTTCTTTACAGGCTTCCTCTTCACCGGCTTCCACTTCACAGGCTTCCACTTCACCGGCTTCCCCTTCACCGGCTTCCTCTTCACCGGCTTCCTCTTCACCGGCTTCCTATTCTCCAGCTTCCTATTCACCGGCTTCCCCTTCACCGGCTTCCTCTTCACCGGCTTCCTCTTCACCGGCTTCCTCTTCACCGGCTTCCCCTTCACCGGCTTCCTCTTCACCGGCTTCCTCTTCACCGGCTTCCCCTTCACCGGCTTCCTCTTCACCGGCTTCCTCTTCACCGGCTTCCCCTTCACCGGCTTCCTCTTCACCGGCTTCCTCTTCACCGGCTTCCGCTTCACCGGCTTCCCCTTTACCGGCTTCCACTTCACCAGCTTCAGGGGCCCAGAGTTGTAAATGTTCTAAATAGAAAATGTATGAGAAGAGTGCTACTTTTAACCAGGGTCCAGCCTCAAAGTTCCCCGTAGGTATAGATGTATTGTACTGGCCTGTACATATGCATATATGGAGTTAACAATATCTTATGTAGAGCGCAATCTGACTGAAGGAACCTCAGGTGATTTTCTGGGTGTTTGCTCAGGTGAAGAATGACTGTTGTTTACCCTTTGACCTTCCTGATTATTTATCTCCCATCCAGACTGCAATCAATAAATGTAATTATATTGCTTTGATATAGCTGTTGTTATTGTGAGATTTAGTTTTTGTATTCATAGCCAAGACAGCTATTTGGACTTAAGATAGCATCAATGTACCAGAACCGTTATGAACCCTGCTGTACCCGTCCCAGGAACACAAGTGCAAAACCCCAAAAGTAATTTTGAAAAGACTGGGCATGGGATCTGAAGCATATGAAATAATATTTTTTCTCTAGCTACTCTCTCTCTCGCGCGCTCTCTCGCGCTCTCTCACATGAAGACCGCAACACAAAAACGTGATTGCATAACGACACATTTCAATAATTTTCGTAGAATAATTGTCAGAGCATGGAGACGATAGGCCAAACTGCATGGCCAAGTTTCCTACATGTATTGTAGCTGGACAAAAGTACAAAATACAAAAGTTCACAGAAGTTCACATGGTATATGGATATCATAAGGTGAATGCACCAACTTGTAAGTCGCTCTGGATAAGAGCGTCTGCTAAATGACTTAAATGTAAATGTAAATATGGTTAACGAGTGTTTAGGATTGGCAAGCCTGATCTCAGATCTGTTTATGCTGCCTTGTCAACTCCTATTGGTCATTTGACAAGACGGCACCAACAGATCTGGGACCAGGATACTTGGCTCCAATGAGTATCAGTCAACCTCAGTCAGTCACTTCCTGTCAGACAACCTCAGTCAGTCACTTCCTGTCAGACATCCTCAGTCAGTCACTTCCTGTCAAACTCCAAACTGTCATCCTTTTCACTTACCTCATTTTTAATCATCAAAAAGGTCAAAGGTCTACCTTTAATCGACTCCAGGTCTCTGACATGATCATAGGTCGACCTTTCATCGACACCAGGTCTCTGTGATGATCATAGGTC
Source organism: Salvelinus alpinus (assembly GCF_045679555.1). Taxonomy (NCBI): domain Eukaryota; kingdom Metazoa; phylum Chordata; class Actinopteri; order Salmoniformes; family Salmonidae; genus Salvelinus; species Salvelinus alpinus. The sequence continues at coordinate 10,696,082 of NC_092093.1, read as the reverse complement.
GACCTTTCATCGACACCAGGTCTCTGTGATGATCATAGGTCGACCTTTCATCGACACCAGGTCTCTGTGATGATCATAGGTCGACCTTTCATCGACACCAGGTCTCTGTGATGATCATAGGTCGACCTTTCATCGACACCAGGTCTCTCATATGTATGAACCACATCCCAGCCTCACCTGGGTCACCCTGGGGAACCTGATCTATGACTGTAAAGGTTGGTGCGCCATGAATGTAACTTCACACACACAAACACACACACACACACACACACACACACACACACACACACACACACACACACACACACACACACACACACACACACACACACACACACACACACACACACACACACACACACACACACACACACACACACACACACACACACACACACACACACACAGGTCCACAGGTCCACAGGGTCAACTCATAACTCCTCACGCTGATGTGACACAGCTACATCTCATAACAACAGACTGACTGTCATGCTGTCATGTCTCTCCACATTCCTAATAAAATCTGCTCCTAATATACTTTGTGGTAGCATGCCGTAACACACATTGTTTGCAAACAAATGTGCTCCTCAGTCACTGACTGTGTCCGACGTCAATGTGTTCCTCAGTCACTGACTGTGTCCGACGTCAAGGTGTTCCTCAGTCACTGACTGTGTCCGACGTCAAGGTGTTCCTCAGTCACTGACTGTGTCCGACGTCAAGGTGTTCCTCAGTTACTGACTGTGTCCGATGTCAAGGTGTTCCTCAGTCACTGTCCGACATTAATGTGTTCCTCAGTCACTGACTGTGTCCGACGTCAAGGTGTTCCTCAGTCACTGACTGTGTCCGACGTCAAGGTGTTCCTCAGTCACTGATTGTGTCCGACGTCAAGGTGTTCCTCAGTCACTGACTGTGTCCGACATTAAGGTGTTCCTCAGTCACTGACTGTGTCCGACGTTAAGGTGTTCCTCAGTCACTGACTGTGTCCGACGTCAAGGTGTTCCTCAGTTACTGTCCGACATTAATGTGTTCCTCAGTCACTGACTGTGTCCGACGTCAAGGTGTTCCTCAGTCACTGACTGTGTCCGACGTCAAGGTGTTCCTCAGTCACTGACTGTGTCCGACATCAAGGTGTTCCTCAGTTACTGACTGTGTCCGACGTCAAGGTGTTCCTCAGTTACTGACTGTGTCCGACGTCAAGGTGTTCCTCAGTTACTGACTGTGTCCGACATTAATGTGTTCCTCAGTCACTGATTGTGTCCGACGTCAAGGTGTTCCTCAGTCACTGACTGTGTCCGACGTTAAGGTGTTCCTCAGTCACTGACTGTGTCCGACGTTAAGGTGTTCCTCAGTCACTGACTGTGTCCGACGTCAAGGTGTTCCTCAGTTACTGTCCGACATTAATGTGTTCCTCAGTCACTGACTGTGTCCGACGTTAGGGTATTCCTCAGTCACTCTGTCCGACATTAATGTGTTCCTCAGTCACCTCCTTCTTCCAATCATCTCTGCCTATGGCTGGAGTCAGCAGGAATAGTTTTTTTCCAATCATCTCTGCCTTTGGCTAGAGACAGCAGGAATTGTTTTTTTCCAATCATCTCTACCTTTGGCTAGAGACAGCATTAAAAAAACAAATGTTTTTCCCATTTTGTTTCATTTGATTAAAAACCAAGCATTGCCTCCCCTCCTCCCAATGAAGGCTGTTTTTCCCGTAATGCCTCGTACATTCGTCAAGTAGTCAAGACTATCGATAAAGGGTTTGCCTCGTGAGACCACTGAAATAAATCTTAATCACCAAAGCTTTATTAAAATATACAGTTTGGCAGCAGCAAAACTGTTTATCTATGTAGGCTGTTACGTTATGTAACCAGCTCCTGTTGCTGTTTTAGATGCGTGTAAAAAAAAAACTCTCCATGCAGACTATGTGGCCGTCATGAAACGAGAGATGAGATCATCCGTTGACATTTGTATTTAGAAAGTAATTTTCTTGTGACAGTTGCTTGTTTTCTGTTTTGTTTGATAAAAAACCCTATCCTTTATAGGCTACCCTTTCCCCTACTGTAACAGCAATGTGTCTGCTGTCTTTATTATCATGGCCCTGCTTCTACATCTGCATTGCTTGCTGATTGGGGTTTTAGGCTGGGTTTCTGTACAGCACTTTGAGACATCGGCTGATGTATAAAGGGGCTTTATAAATACATTTGTTTGATTGATTGTTTAGCCGAGCCATAAAAAGGTTTCTAAAAAGGTTTCTCGTGAGGCTTTTGCCGACATTTTTTGTTGTTGCATTATTCACATATGCCTATCTACAGCCTGTAGTCCATTTGGTTAGTTTTCGTCCACATTTCCAATGAGTTCTTGTCCATTTACCAAAGACAGGCTCATCCAAACATGGGCTATTCAAATTTTCCAGTCCTGTAAGGTCATATCAACCGGTAGGCTTTATCTGGCTTTTTGACAATGTGTCTCACACATACAACACAATTTACAGGAACCTAGTATTTTATATTTGAGATGTGTGATGCATAAAGACCTATAGGCCTACTGGTTGAAGCCAATTACAACAATGTTGATTCTCAACACAGATTTCTTTTTTTTTTACTGTTGCTATCACTCGTTACTGTAGCCAATGCTATATACTAAACCGTAGAATCAATCCACAATGGACTAGGACCGAACCTTTCGTGCCCTCTGTTGGAGTTGATGACAATGCAAAGGCTGTCAATAACCTACAGAACTTGAGACAAATGTATTAAGCCATGCAACAGCTTGATTGGCCAGTGAGTGGCCACGCCCTCGTCACACCTGCAACTTGTTCATTCATCAAAACCCATCCCTTTCTCACCATCACCAGCTTATTGTACTCATAATAACGACTGTGAAAATAACTAATAACTATATTTCTGACACACCCCCGGCACTACCGCCAGCGCTTAGATTTACCATTGCGTTAGCTTTGTTAAAATAGAGCCCTCTGTCGTGAAAGGACAGAGGACATGTGCGTTTATATGGCTCTCATTACGGCCAAACGATATGCTATAGGTTGAGTTAGGTTGACTGATGGGTTATTCAGCTTTTTTTTTGTTTTTTCAAAACAAGGACGAAGAAGAGACAACAAATCTAGGAGAACAACCCAGGACATTGCCCAGACAGACAGAAGGGTACAGTATAATAGGGCCTCCTGTACCTCAACATGCACTGGGGTACAGCTGTTGTGGTTGGGGGATGTTTTGGTAGTTACTACCACATGCTTTTCCTTGTGGTTTGAATGCACTCTCCATCAGGTACAGAGTAGAACAACTGTTGCCACAAAGTGCACTATAGTAACCAATCCTGTAGCCCCCCCCCCCCCCCCCCCAGAGAGCAAGCAGCAGGACGGTGGCAGGAAACAATCTCTAGTTACACCTACATGCTTCGTCTGTGTTTAGAATATATTTATAAGGGCTTCTCCATCAGGGACAGAGTGAGTTTGATGGAGAGGTACAGCTGACCACAACAGCTACTGTAGTAGATACTGTTTTCCCAGGTCGGGTCAGGAAGCTTGGTATCACTTCGCTCCAGAGAGATCCGGTGGAATGCTAAATCCATTATATAAAATAAAAATGAGGGGATATGTTTGGGTGATTGCAATATGTTGTGGAGAAAAGCATCCGCTTCAGGCCACATGAGGAAAGCTGGACGATCCGCCTTTCATGTCCTGCAGACCTGGAAAGGTTTCTTGGCTCAGTTCAACAAAACATTTAAAAAAACATTAAGATTTAATCTTTTTTTTAATCATTTCTACACACCACAACAGCCCACGATCCATCTACAAGACAGAACTGTCATAGACGGAGAGGAAACAAACACACTGGTCTGCAGGTGATAATGAGGGGCTCACTATGGCACTGCTTCACACAAATCAGAAACACACTGGTCTGCAGGTGATAATGAGGGGCTCACTATGGCACTGCTTCACACAACCCAGAAACACACTGGTCTGCAGATGATAATGAGGGGCTCGCTATGGCACTGCTTCACACAAATCAGAAACACACTGGTCTGCAGATGTTAATGAGGGGCTCACTATGGCACTGCTTCACACAACCCAGAAACACACTGGTCTGCAGGTGATAATGAGAGGCTCGCTATGGCACTGCTTCA